>NC_091932.1:23892745-24077745 GCF_041260155.1 Ptychodera flava
AACAGATAGTGTTTGGTCTACAACAATAGAAATGCATGTAAAGGCAGAATCATTTCCTGTTATGAGAGGAAACATCAATGAGGTATGAATAGACAAATAAACAAGTCATTAATTAACAAGCATTGACAGCTAGTAGATATGTAGTATACATATGTTAATAGCTGTCTCAGTGTTTTCTATTTCAGTCTGTATTGTCTGTCAAATCTCTGTGGAACTATGAGTCCCAGAATTGAGACCTCATTGTGCTAGAGTGGAACTGGGATATTTTAGCTTTCCCACACAAACAACATACACTTTTCACTAACAGCAACAGAAGAGGAACAAAACAAATGCATGCTATTGCTACAAAAAAAAACATAGTTGGGTGAGAAACCTCTTTCCCATTTTATGGTTTCAGTTACATCTTAGTTCACCTCCAAGGCCAGTCCTAGAGTTGAACTTGGACTGGTCCTGGAGGCCAACTGGGACCGGTCCCAGAGTGCATTTAGAGCCAACCAGGAGTCCCAGTTGGCGGTCCCAGTTGGGGTTTGAGCTACCCTTTAATGCATACCTCGACTTTCCTCTGAATTTTCTGTGCGTAGTCAAGATTTCTCTGATTTCATGAAGTAATGATAAGTGAACAAATCATATTAACCTTTTTAATGCCAAAGTCAATTTTTGTTGCCTTTATAAAATATAACAAAGATCATTATTTTGATCAAACCTTCAACCTTTGAAAAGTTATGTCCATTTGGTCTAGAACTATCAAAAGCATTATAGGAAAATTTATAAAAATTTTGAAAATGTACCTCTAAAATTTTGGTTGTAAAAATTACAGCAGTCAAAGGGCTAATAGGCAACAGCCATTATCAAGTACTGTGAAAGTAGTGATAACTGTGTCAAGTACACAGTCTAAACTTAACCAGGGGCTTACAGCGTGAACATTTTTACATCTGCATCAGTTGTGTACACATTAATTCTAGTGTATGTACTTACACATACCCGTATATCCAACGAGAAATATGTGGTGCAATGGTAACGTATCTTCATTCTCAAAACTGCTGAAACTCCTGGGGGATTTCTGTAAAGAGAGAAGATTTGCTGACTTAAAAAAGCAATGTTAGAGAGTACAAATCATGTTGAATTGTGGGTAATCTCTATTGCTGCATTCATATACTGGTACATAAGTATTGATATACCGGTATGTGATGATGAATAATGTCGCCTTTTTTTGTCAAACCATTGCAATTAAACTGTGACTGTCTACAAACCCAAATATATTGAAATGTATAGTATGAAGCATTGTTAATGTTCTATTCCAGTTCCACCTTTGGAAGGCTTCGTCATGAACAGAGTTACCGGAGATTATTTTGAAACTTTACTGTATAAAATATTTGTATCCATAGATGAGCACACCAATATAGCTGAGGTAAGAAATACCATGATCATTGCAATTTGCAGGCAATGTCTTCTGCCTTTTCCCCTGTGAACTGTATTAACCCTTTGAGCGCCAAAGTCTATTTTTGTCCCCTTTATAAAATAAATCCCACTCAATTTTTTCTCAGATTTTTTTGAGAAAAAACTGTAGCCAATGATTAGAAATGAGATGTCCATTTGGTCTAAAATTATCAAAAAATTTCAGAAAAATTTATAAAAATTGGTAGAATTTTGCACTAAAATTTTGGTTGGAGAAAATTACAACCCTCAAAGGGTTAAGGTAGTATTCATGATTTGGCCTCCGAGACATGTACAATTAAGCTTTGATCATTACAATTTTTGAACAGAATACAGAAAACAATAGATTGCAATTCATGTACCGGTACTTACATGCATATAGGGAAACCTTATATAACATTAAGCAATTATTATTCTCTCGGTATAAGGTTGTGGCAGAACATTTTCATGAACTCTTGTAGGTACCAAGATAAAGAATATATGTCTTCTCTGAAATGGAGTATGACATAAAAATCTGATCTGTTAACATTCTCGTACAATACTGCAGAAATATGGTTTGGATTTTACAAGTCATGGGACTCAGAAAAAATTGTTCAGATTACAGCGACAAATTTGTCAAGTTTTCAAGTTTAATCATGCAAACATGAACTTATTACAGTTCTAACATTGAACAGATGAAGGGTAGTGAAGAAAAAAAATGACAAAAAAGATTTCACATGGAAGAGCTACTTGACATTGACAATCAAATCTCTTCTGTGTACACTGTAATCAATGTCAGCATTATATGCATATACACAGTCACAATACCCAATGATATTACCTTTCCAGGCCAGTTACTATGATTTAGTTGAGCATTTGACACATTCACCCATATCATATCATACGGTTAGTGTCATGGTACAAGAGTATATCAACAGCGACAAAGACCAGTGTTCGCGGTGACTTTTTTCTCCTCGCGTACAGCATACGCATTAGTCTGCTAAAATTGCGTAATGGCTGGATTTGAGTGCGTAATTTCACTTCCGCACTAGATTGATGAAAAAACTCACAGCAAAATACAATGTGCCGTTGAATAAACCTACACTACATATTCGGATTGTACGATGTAAGATTATTTTAATGAAAACAGTTTAACAAACAACTTGAACAATGTTGAAACTAACAGCGAAGGGTATACATGCAACCGTCACAACCCAAAAGTTAGAGTTATGGCAGCTTATCCAGACGGTTTCTGGACGTTTCGGCACCAAGTCGCTAGTCGCTTCGGCCCAAGACGTTTCGGCCTTCCAATTTCAGGCCCCAAGTCCGAATCGTTTCAGCACCGCAACCCAAGACATTTCGACACCGCTACCTGTGGGAACTAGTGCTGGAGCGTGATGTTACAAATCAAAGTACTAAAAAGTATAGTGTCAACTAACATTCACGTACATGCTTAATCTTTGTGAGAACATGGGAAGAGAAAAAACTTCATATCATTTTCAAATCTGTGACACAAGTTTATCGATATCAATAGCCGCCGACATGGCAAAAGTTTGAAAGCGGTGACGAAACAGCACGGCAAAATTCACACAAAATGCACATAAAGTACTGGTCAGAACGCAAAGGTCACGCTTACGAATATGACGGATCAGTCAATTACTAAATAGTTTGAAAAAAAAATCCGATAGCGAAATGTCTTGGGTTGCGGTGCCGAAGTGACTTGTGGCCGGAAATTGAGAGGCCGGCTAGGCCGAAACGACTTGGGCCTGAACGACTTGGTGCCTGAACGACCAGTTACCACCCAGACACTTCTGCAGTGTTCAAAATTTATCGGGATTCCGACGAGCTCTACCAATGAATCATTTTTTCACGGACTCGTAGAGCAAAGTTGAAAGAAATTAAAACAAATTTGTCTGCTTCGATGCCATGCTGCATGTGTGCTTGATCAAAATTTGGAAACAGCGAGACGCGATGATCGCGCACGGTTGGCATTTATATAATTTTTCGCAACATTTCTGTCAATCACTCACTTTCAGAAACTATCGCTCGCCTGAAAATTAGCAACGTAATTCATAGGCACAGCTGACATGATAACGTGCCTAACGTGATAACGTGTGGACAGCGATGCCGATTTTTCAGACAACGCCCAGAGAATCCGAAACTTTCCACAAAAAATGAGTGAATGACAGAAATGTGTTGCAACAAATTTCGTCTGGTTGTCGCCTAAGCTCAGTCGTGGGGAGTGCTTTCGGTGTTATCCTTTGCGTATAGAAAACGCATAACGATGAAAAAAATGCGTAGAGAGTCAATTTCAATGCGTAAATACGCACGATTTTTGCATAAACGCGAACTCTGAAAGACTCCATAAATTAATTTGAACACATAAAATTTTCTGTCTTTGATACAGCTGGCCAATGTTCTGCAGATTGATTTACAACTTGTTAAGAATGCAGTGTCAGTGTACTGTAGACTTGGCTTTGCCAGGAAGAAAGGTGTAGACACAGACTCCAGTAATGTGCATCCCAGCTGGAGAGATAAACAGATTGCGCCAAAGAGGTAAGTTTAGGAGGAGAGAGAGAGAGAGAGAGAGAGAGAGAGAGAGAGAGAGAGAGAGAGAGACAGACAGACAGACAGACAGAGACAAAGACAGACAGACAGACCGACAGACCCACTGACCGACCGACAGAGAGAGAGAGAGAGAGAGAGAGAGAGAGAGAGAGAGAGAGAGAGAGAGAGAGAGACGGAGAGATTGTGGAAGGAAGATAGAGGAGAGGGAGAGATATGGACAGACAATGTGAGACAGACTGATACATGGAGACAGATAAACAATGGTGACAGTTGGAATAGATACAGTTCTCACTATGTTGCTTTCAAAGATATGTGTATTGTAATTTTCATGAACCATAGCAAGAATTAACATTGTTACACTAGCATTTTGATTTGAGTGCCGTAACACTAGCAAAACAGTCCAGTTTTGTGAATTGCGTGCATGTACTTGTACCTTACAGACCAAATCAAGAGGAGCAGTTATTGATAGATTGGACGACGACAATCAATGAGAGGACATCTGCTTCTGATCCATCTGAAGATACTCCAGAGACGGCCAGTGTAGAGGATGCAGGTACAGTGTCTTATTAAAGGGGAAATTTACCCAGACTTTCTTAGGTAATCAGGTCATTATTTAGTGAAAAATAAACAAAATAGCATTGGTTTCATTCACTTTCACCTGCACGTATTAGCGCAGTGGCCACAAGCTGAACGCACGGAAACCGGAAGTGACGTATCAAACTTGCTAGTCACAGCGGGTTCAAAGCGAGGTCACTTATAACCAAGCTCTTCTACGCCAAGTAGAGTACGCGTACGCGGTACGCAAACCACAGTGCTCGACTGAAAATCATAATGGTGAAGATAATCGGTATAACTGCAAGCCTGAACGAGCAACCAATGATCCAAGACTGACATCGTCAGAAAGTTACAGCGACTCGAGTTCAGAAAGTGACTATTCTAGCTCCGATGACGAAGTTCAAATTACTCTGGGCAATCAATCATGCCTGTCACGTCATTGTCAATCCAATCGCTGTGAAATCATGCCGACACCGAAGTAATGCCAATGCTCTAAAGAGATCGACATTCATTCTAAAAGTGCAAGCATTTTAATGTGTTACAGAACACCCTGATGTAGCCATGATTAGTCTAGAACCAGCGGTCCTGTCTACAGCGTTCCGTTTCTAGTGCCTGAGCGTACGCACAGTCCCATATGTACAACTACAAGCAAAGCACTTGGGGCTGGATATGCCCCAGGCAGTTTTCTTTTAGGCTTGTAGTTCAGTAGTTGGACTTGCAACTTTCGCTAAAAGCAGCCCTTCTCAAAGTGGTATTCGCAGAAAACTTTATTTCTGCTCGACTTAAACATCGACACCGAGTGCTTGGCCCCTACATTCTGTAGCCATTCTATACACTGTAAGTGGAAAATCTTACAGTTGCACACGCCGACTGCTTCATTGACCAAGTTTACGACGTCACTTCCGGTATTTTAGTACACCGCTGTTTGTTAGCCAGTGAGTGAAAGTGAATAAAATCGACTCGAAAGCCTTTCAATGACCATATCAGTTTAATATTCCCAAATTAATTTTCAGGGTAAATTTCCCCTTTAATGAATCTGATCATACAGCCTATACTCACAGAGTTAAAATGTACTAATATCTCTTCTAATGCACCAGATGATGGTCCTTGTGTTTGAAATCAAAGAATTATTCAAAAGAACTTCCTTTAGGTTGTACTTGCATATATATTTTGATAAAGCAGAAAATTTAATGCTTGCTTGAAACATCCTATCTAACACCACAAGAGCCATCTCAGCTAATTTTTAAATCAGTTGTGCAGACGTTTAATAAAATGTTCATTTACGAAAGTTTGTAAGGTTTCATCTTTTATACATTTTGACTGTATTTTCTTGAATTTTTCCTGCTTTTTCAGAATCTGGAGTAATCGGCAGTAGTAGTGGACACAGTAAAAGAATAGCTTTTCTGTTTGATTCAACTCTCACAGCTTTTCTCATGATGGGAAATCTATCTCCAGTAAGTCATCCACTGAAGTACCTTCGAAAGGTTTTTTCAGAACTAGTGTGTGTCTGTTTGTTCTGTTGTCAAATGGAGAGAAGAATTCTAAATGAAATACAGTAATATATCAATATTTTAACCTGACTGCACTTTTTAAATAGTCCTAAAATGTTTAAAAGTAGAGTATAGATATATCCAGTTTGGATATCTGACCAGGATATGATTTTTGTAGCTGATGTAACATTACATGTATGTTGGATAGGAGATTTTCAAATGTGACCGTTTTGTGTACACCACTTTCCTATCATACAGAGAAAAGGTCTCCTATTCCACCGGAATAAGCGCAAGAGCATTGCAATACATGTATACTGTACTATTCATAGAAAGTGATGGCAACATCGCTTGAATTTCTGTAAATTTGAGCACAACCTAGTATCTGTTCCTGTAATACACTGCCTATGGTGCTTTTGCAGGGTTTGAAAAGCCACGCTGTGACCATGTTTGAAGTTGGTAAACTTTCAGATGAATCGCTGGACAGTTTTCTGACAGAACTTGAAAAGGTGAGGGGTTTGTGAATCAGCGAACTCCTATTTACTATATTACTTGTCTGCTTACTGTCTTGAGTTTGTTTTCTAAAATTGTTTCAGTATCATTATGCCATGTAACAGATCTCTGTATTGATTTATTGATTGATGGCTGTGATTTAGCATCGATCCGTCAAACAGACACCAAAAGAAAAGGCACCCTTTTCATGAAAGCAGATTAACTGAAAACTGAGCGGATAAGTTTTAGTCAGATTCAAGATGTAAGACTATGCATCACTTTTTGTATAATTTTGAAAGAGTTTGGTATATAACACACACACTGTACCGGTACTGGTAGTTTTGTCTCATGTCTTGTGATTTTTCCCCACATGCTTACACAGACCAAACCACTCTTTAATTTTTTTTCTCACAAGGTTCCCCAAGAGAACGTCGCTGAAGGAGAAGCTCAGAGATATTTTGATCATGCAGTAACTCTAAGAAATACTATTGTCTTTCTAAGGTAATTTGGCTTTTGCAATATCCCGGCCAAACCATTTCAAGCTTGGTTGGGGGTTGGGATGGGGGGGGGGGGGGGGGTGTTTACAGTTCACTTATTACCAGACCGAATTTTAGTGAATGGATAGTCAATTTTTTATAGTGAACTTGAATATCAACTTATTATCTATGTCATATCATTATTATATTTGAGAGGCGGTAGATGACTGTGTAAATGTGATGCATACGTGTTCAGTGATTTTTCAAGAGCAGATAGGGGTCTCAACCGTGATTGAATACAAGAATGATTTATTAATAATATCCATAGTTCATAATTATGATAGTCATATAATTTTTTTGCAGACAAACATAACTAATGAACCTGTGAGATAATTGCATAATTGCATACACATATATTTGTCCCTGTGTGTATACTGTGTGTCTGGGCAGACAAAACATATACCACAAGCAGCCATTCTTGGCCGGTAAAAATCAGTAGTTCATTTCTCATAATTCAAGTTTTCATCTTTTATGCTGTCATTTCCAGACACAACAAAGACATCACTCTGGATCCCGACTTCCAGAACGCCGGCATGAGTATAGACCTTCTGAGGTGTGAAAGCCTGTTAGGTTTGGACCCAGCCACATGCAGCAGAGTTCTGAACAAAAACTATGAGTGAGTAGTGGCAATGATTCACTACACCACTAGCCAAAGCAGTGCCTGATTTCATAAACAGATTTATTCATTTATGCAATGTGCGGTAATGAACATTGTCTGCATATGCAAATCAACCAGTGATTATTTAAGCAATAAAGCACACCCAGCAATGGTATATCACAAGATTTTGACCAGTTCACGACATATATGCACGAGCAATAGTGAGTGCATATATAAAATGAACTGGTCAAAATCGAGTGGTATACTGTTGCTAGGTGTGATTTATTGCTATCATATCATAACAGTGTATTGAAATTCTGGCGTGGAACGTAAAAAATGGATTTTTGCTCGAGCTTGAGAGCTCAGGCGTATGCCAGCCGTGGTATATTGCCAATATACCATGGTTCTTTTCATGTCTCGACCAATCAGATGGCTGTATTTGGGCCATCAATATACTGGTATGATATGCTACTCAATTTTGACCAGTTCACTTCATATATGCACTCGCCCTTGCATATATGTCATGAACTGGTCAAAATCTCGTGGTATACCATCGCTGGGTGTGCTTTATAGCTTAATCAGTAATCAGTTTAAAATCATGCACTATATACATTACACACTAATGCTCTGAACTGGATTGATATTTCAAACATATATTCATTCTTTTCATATTTTAATTGACCATTTCCAGGGTGGACTTGTCTTCAAATGTTTGGTTTGCGTTTCTGTTTACAGATTACTTGTTTCCATGGCACCACTGAGCAACGAAATCCGACCAGTCAGCAGCTGTACACCACAGCATATAGGACCAGCAATTCCTGAGGTATGTATGATTATCAGCTCAGTATTGGTCGTGAATTACACTATTGATTTATATTTTATACCAAGATATTATAATGTGTTCTTGTTGTTTATATCGTTATCAAGTCATTTCAAGTTCAAATCAGTTGTGTTTCTTCTTGTATTACACATATTCCTATGGCAAACTAGCACAACTTTGATCAATCAGGCCATTTCCAGCCTATGTATTCATACACACAACGATTCTAGCCAATCACAACGCAGCCCACCAAAATTGTTTTGTCTAGCAGGCATTCCAACCGAGCCTATATAAACATGTATTCCATGTATTTTTGGCAGAGTGCACTTCCAGTGCCCAGCACATGCATGTATTTTATGTGAGAGTAGCCATCAATAAACATGCGTTCCCAGTAACTGTTCAGCCGCAGGTGTCATTGTCTTGTATCGTCACCCACTCATTGCTGTGAAACGACCCCCCTCTATGGTAGCTTACCCATAGCATTTTCCTGAAAACTCATCTATGTTGCCTTTTGGAGAGCTGAGATGTTGGAAGCTGCCTTCAAATTGCTGAAAGTTGATTCGCTGAAAATTGCTGCAATGCCAGTTACTTAAAGTTTGTTTCAGACTGACAGCCATCATAATAAACACTTCTTCAAAGCTCCTCACATGCGCATTGGTACACTCACACCACTGTGCTCACACTAACACATCAAAAAGGAGTCAGATCTAGCGCACTTCTAATGTATCCTAACATGTAAACCACAGATGATATATGGTCCGTGTGAGCACTGCTGTGAAGGGTGTATTCATGGCAGCTGCTAGTTTCAGCAAAGCTGGAAGTAAACATACTGATAATTGTTACAGTTACTTGAATTACAAGTTGCCTTTGAGCAATTTCAAGTAAACTTTGAAACATCTCAGCTATCCAAATGGTGAGCTGCGATAATTTATTGAACCAATCTTTTTGAGATTGGGGATTTGGCCAAGCGGTTTTGTCTGTGGCTTCTCCGCTAGTTGACTGGGTAACGTACGTTGTGAGTTCTAACCCGATTGAAACCACCATATATTCCATAGTATATGTAGTAATCATGTTATACTTTTCACAATGGTGTGTTATAAACTTGGAACAATATCTCCATTATTCTGTATTCTCTAAGTTTGGTATTTTTTCATTCCTTGGATGACTTTTCTGTACCTCTTTGCAGGTGAACTCTGTTTGGTTCAAGTTATACATTTACAGTCTTGTCGGTTCTGGTCCTTCCACGCTTCTATTAGTGAAAGGTACCAGGCTCAGAAGGTTACCGGAGATCTTCCAAGTGAGTAGACAAAAATTGAAGTATTGCTTTAATACCAATGTGATATTCAGAAGAGTTATAAACAGACAGGGGTAACATGTAGAGAGACAGACAAGGAGATAGGCACATCTATATATGTACAGACATACAGATACTCTTATTGCCGTGGAGATGCCTACTTGTGCTGGAAATGCTTGAAGTATGGTGTTGAAATGGTCATTGACAGAAACTTGTAATTGGTAATAAAACTCATCCAGGTATTTGATGTCAAGAAAACTTCAGAAAACTAAGAACAGAATACAAAATTGGAAAGTTGCCCACTCAGTCTCAATTACTGATACACATATACACAACTGAGTTGCATCATAGATAGTAGAGAAACTACTATAGAGGTGAAACATTGTCATGGTATTTTCCTTCACCACAGGACTACGAAAGACTACTTATCACCACATGGGGTCATGACCCTGGTATTGTCAGTACGTCAAATGTCTTGCTAACGCTCAACGATGCCTTGACTCACTCTGCTGTTCTTATACAGGTAAGCTCTTAGTTAGACGTTGACTTGTTCACAGCACGGGCAATCTTTTTTATTTCTCTTACACAGCTATCTGATTTGGTATTTTGGAAAATTTCGGTGCAATTTGTGATATCACTTCAAAGCATAATCTTGCTTCAAGTGTGACACGAGTAAATGGTTATCAAAAGAACCTGAAAAGGAGGAACACTTCCAAACAAGTGAATCAGAAATTTATCATCGAGCATTTCCCCTCAACAAAGGTATCAACGACAGCAATATAAAGACAGTGTGTTATGTCACCATGTTGGCATTAGTTCAGGTCAGTGACCTGTGGACCAGACCAGTAATCATAAATATGAAATAGCAACTGGTACATAAACTACAATTTTTGATTATGAGTATAGCATTTGATATATCCTTTAATTTTTATAGTCTACAAATATGGGCATTGATGATGGTTCGGTCTACCATGTAAAAATGATGGAATTTTTTACATTTGATTTCTTGATCCAGGCTCATGGTTGGCAGAATGATGGTGAAGTAGTCTTTGTACCTTTTCCATTCAATAGTGTGTCAGGTAGGGTGGATTTTGATCATGAACATAATGACCTCTGACCCCATCTCTCACTTTTGAAAATGCAGCTGTAAAATATTGTTAAAAGCCAAACATGTAAGCCTATTGTAATTGAGACATTTTAAATACATTTGGAGTAGGACCTTATTGGACCAGAATAAATCTGTCACCCGTATGTATTTCTTGATATCTAGATGTGTCTATGTGCATAATACATGTCTCTGTGTCTTTCTGTGAGTATGTACCTGTTCATCTTAGCCCTTTGAGTGCTAAGGTCAGTTTTTGTCACATTTCTAAAATATAACGCACACAATTTTTTTCAGGTCTCACCATTTATTTAGATTTTCCTGAAAATTTTGATCAAAAACTGTAGCCTACGGAAAGTTATGTCCATTTGATCCAAAACTATCTGAAAATTTACAGAAAAATTCATAAAATTGGAAAAGTGGTGCACAAAAATTTTGGCTGGAAAAATTACAGCACTCAAAGGGTTAAGAAATAACTATGTCCAGTACAAGAACTTGAAAACCAGTGCATGTAAACAATAACAAGACTTTACCAAGGCCAAAATTTGCAGCATTTCTCCAAGTTTTAAAATTAGCCCCCACAAACAGCAGACCACAAAATACTGACAAAATCGAGAGTCCGAATATCTGTCCCCTAGGTGGTACTTTTTATTCATCGGATTTACAATCTCCATCAAAGCAGTGTACAGTCCCAGTACACCAACATATACTTCTCTTAGCGTCCTGGTATACTATATGTACTGTGTAGATGTTGATGTTTTCATGGCATTTTCACTCCCGTCACCACACTGTCTAGGTGCTTTCAGTAGGAGGAACATGGAGGTTCACCCAATCATTAGAAAACTCTCAGACAAACTGGACCTCAGCCACTCCTGTGGCTACATTACAATGCTCAAGACGGGCAAACCAGACGATACAAATTTACAGGAAACGCAGGTCGTCAAGGAGATCCAGGACGCCACACAAGAGCTTCCTGATAGTGAAGCAGAACAGTCGTTGCCTGGCAACCAAGATGAGGGTGCCAAGGCTCTGAGAGAGAAACTCACACTTGATGTGGAAGGAAGCGCAGCGAGTGCTGTCATGGAGACGGAGGAAGACTGGGTGCCTTTGGACTTGTTCTTTGGAATTCCTCTCTTTGATGATTATGCAAATAAGGCGGTCTGTCACAGGATAGCCAAGCATAAACTCTGCAGCAGGGAGAGGTGAGACACTATCAGAGTTATATGCAAATTCAATCACAATGACTGATAAGTTAGTTTTCGTTCGTGTGTGCTTAGACTCTCCCACAACCCGCATTTGCTATGCCACATGTTCTCTGTTGTACACTGATGATATGTCCTCAACAGTCTGGTCAAATGAAACCCAAAGGCACTGTTTATCAAAATATAGGCATGCTAGGTCACAGGGGCTAAATTGTCTCGTAGCGGTAGGGCAGTGGTTAGGGTTCCGGCTTTCACTATCAGAAGATGGTTGCCAGTACAACCTGCTGTCCAGGTCAGTCTTTTCAGTCTTAAGTAACCAGTTGAAGAGAAGCTAACCTGGCTGATGAGGACACCATAACCCAACCTACGGTGTCTTTAGAAATTTTTTGCTATGGTATAGCACACAATGTGAAAAGCATGTCCCGCATATATGAATGTTAATCCATGGATGTTCATTTATAATGTTACTGAATGTAGTGTGTTGAAATAATGCTCTTTAACCCTTTTCCTGCCAGACAGTATCACTTCCCCATCAGCCAAGTCAGTAAAAAGCGGTATTGAGCCAAAACATGACGTATCTTCACCCATTTGGTTTGGTCTGTTATAGCATCTTTAGTCAAAAAAATCAAGTTTACAGTATTTATGTTTTCAACAGCCTTAAAATGTACAGTATTATGTTAAAATACGGTACACCATATGGAATATATTGTGTTTCATTAATTTTCACCATCTTGACCTGATGGTGAAATATGGACTTGGCAGGAAAAGGGTTAATAATCATGACTGTTCAGGTTCAAATTCAGTTCTGAACATGGCATACCGGTACAAATTTTACCAGGATATTTTATTTTAAATTTATATTTCAGTCTGGCAAAGTTATTACATTCCAGTCGGAAGTTGTCTCTCCAGGTTCTTGGTTTCATAGACAGGCAGCAGGTATGTGTACATATGGATGATAATCTATTATGACTACTTGCTTTCTCGTTGTACCCCCAAATTACAATGCTTATGGTAGATAAGTAATGAGATAATACAGGTAGGAGTCTGCGTGAATCCTGGCAAAGTGAAACCAGAGTTTAGTCATGCACAATACAGAGAGTGGGTTCATTGGTAATGCCATTGGTTGAGATTTCAATGTCAAAGACATGATATTTTATTTAATTTTCATGAAATGTGCATGAGGTAAATAGCTTTTTGCTACCATGAGAGCCACAAAGCCAGAGAGTGTTCATTTGATTTGAGAAGAAAAAAAACACAAAACCCTACAGGAGTATTACTATCAGATGGGTACATAGGTTATATCGTGTACCGTACATACACACATTTAGAAAGTAATAGTCTATACTTAGGAAAGAGATGGACTGAACAAGAGACACTTACTGAAGTTAGAGGAACAAGGTGACACTAATGGAAACAGAGTAATAGAAACGAAAATGCACCATTGTTAAAAAAACTGTCCTCAGAAATTACCATCAAGAAAATTGCATAGTTTGATTTGCGATGCTGAAGTTAGAGCTGTCTTGGTATATCGACCAATCATGTAATATATTTCATCATTTTTGTTTTAATTTTGCAGAACACACGTGTCAAAACAGAGAGCAGTATAGACTCAACGACGACGCAGTCTGTGAATTTTAATCAAAGTACTGAATCCTGTATACCCCTGCCGACTAGGAACATCCTCTTCCATGATGGAAAACTGCAGATCTGGAATTACAACTGATCATGTCTATTGGAGTCGCCTCTTTACAACTGTAGCATTCTCACGACTCTTAAGAAAATTTCTGTACTTCATCAATTTTATTCACCTATTAGAACTATCGTGTCTAACACACACAACACATAAAAAAAAAGCACTCTAGGACTTCAAAACCTGTAGAATGTATATTTTATCTGTATTTTTCCGTAAATTGTAAATTAGAGCAAATTAAAAAAGAATTATACAAAGGTGTGCAACTTAGAAATCAATGATAGAGTTCATTGCTTTTTCTACGAGTGACCAACTTTGAAATTTTTCAACTCTTTGGAAAGCTTTTTTGATCAGAGAGGTGTGTAACAATAGGCTGACTTAGAGAAGAAGAGCTTTGTGATATTTTAGCCCCCATCAGTGGAGGAAAGTGTGTAGATCTAACAAACAAACAATCTTACCAAGCAGCCATGACTGTTCTAGTATTTGTGAATCTGTAAATGACGTCAACAGTATAAAATTTTTGGTCGCGTTTGATTATTTATTAATATTTACAGCAAATCTTCAACAAGTAGCCATTACACCCTGAAAAGACCAAATTCACCGCAACTTTTTTTCTTCCGCATGTGTGCACATGATCTTCATCATTCTGTCATTTAAAATTATTTTCAGTATATCTTTTTGCAACCTTTCAGTCACGTTTATGAGTGCTTTGTCCAGTTCCCAGGGGAGGACAATTGGATTGTACAGAGTATATTTGACAAATTTGTTAGTATTAACTGCCTTTGGATTTCTACAATGTTTTGAATAGTTCTATCTGCCAGTAGAACAAAGTACATCACACCTTACTCAAGAAAAATACTGTAAAGATAATAGCGCCGATCACAAATGACGTCACTGTTCTCCCTCATTAATATGATAAATAAATATTTGTCTGCATTTTCCACATAAATGACGAAAATAAAACCTGCTAGTGTTACAATGGCTACTAAAAGTCACACTTATTCACGTGAATTTGTGGCTCAGACTCAAGCTGCAACAACATCTGCGCATACAACGAAAAAATTTGTCCGAATTTTAGGCAGCGTTGTCCAAAGTCGTGTGCATGCAGCTATATTTAGCAACAAACCTAAAATTGCGATCAACTCTATTGTTTACAGTTGTTCTCTCATATTCTAAAAAAAATGTAACTAATGCCTTCATGATCTCATTACTTCTCTTTTCTATTCATGTCCAACAACTCCGAACTAAAACGACTAGATTGTAAACTTAATCTTATAATACATGTTGGCCCTAGAAATAGTTTTCTAGAGTCAAAGTTTCCACTACAATCTCATTACAGGTCTTTTCTATTGGTGTCCGCAACTCCAAACTAAAATGACCAGATTTACAGATGAAATAAGTGTTCTAGAAAACTGAAAGTTGATCAGCTGTGGTGATAAAGACGACTTATCTTACATTTACAGTCAACTCCAATTCCTTTCAAGCAAACATACTCTTTTCATGAAGTAAATATTATCAGGGTCAGTATAGATACAAGGTATAATGGGCTACTATGTAGGTTGTTTGTGAAAGAAGTCTTGTGATTGGCTATGCATTTCAAATGGGTTTCACAACATAGATTCGGATTGGTCAAGAGACTGCTTGTGTGCCGTTGGAACATTTAGCCAAACAGCTGAGTGGCGAGTCAGATTTGCCTTTGATCTTGTAAAATTATGCATAGATCTTTTGGAATTAATAAAGGTATGGTGTTTCTGAGAGAAGTCTGGTATTCAAAAGCCTTCAGAATTTTTAGTTCCGAAGATCAAATTTGTTACCAGCACTTTCTGCGCACATTTATAAACTGAGTTAAGGAGCATAGGACTTAAAAACTACTTAGCATATGACATGGCACAGTGCTGAGCTTCTTGCTATTTTGTTTGTGTATTCCCTAGGATAGTTTCAATCTGCATCATACAAAAAATTTGGAGTGTGTGGCTTCACAATTATTGTCAACAGTTACAAAAGTGCTGAATTCTTTTGTCATATGAAATGACTTTGCTTCCAGTAGTTGATATGAAAAATGCATTTGTCGGGATTCCTGCTAGTTAGTCTTTGTCCGAGTAGTTGTTTTAAGGTTCTTTCTGAAGCTAGTTGCCGAGGGCTTTCTTCTAAGTTCAAGTGGAAGTTTATTCCATATTTGAGGCACAGTACGCGAGAAAGTTTGCCTACCATATGACCCAAGATTGTAGCCTGGTTCCTTCATTAGACATTTAGCAGATGAATCTGGTATCCTGGTGCTTTGCTTCAAGCAAAGTTTGGAAGGGAAGTTATGTGCAATTGAACTGAACACACATTGCACATCTGTGTCAATGCATGGAGACACATGTATTTCCAACTCTCCATCATTTACAAACTTACTCAATCCAAAATTTCAAATTTCTTAAAATCTGATTATTGTCTTTGCTAACACATATCCAAGAGTAATGTACAGCTTTTAAGTGTTCAGGTCACCATGATTTGCATATTTCCTTATACGGTAAAAGAGGTGTGTCAACCATGTTCTACTCATAGATCGTCAGCATCATTGTATGCTATTGGTGGCGTCCTGTCTTTGTGTGGCAACCCAAGAGAAAATCTTAGATTTCCTACCATAGAAATATAGGTGAGAGATTTTCTGGTTTCGGTCAGAAATTCCAGTAAATAAGGGTTTATTTTTAAATCAGAAATTTATTTTGGCTGTATATGCATCAATAATGGTCAAACGAAAAAATCATGTATGATGGACCTCAAAAACACGTGAATTTTAAGTACAATCTGAAATAATTGTCCTTACACAATGACAAAAAGTGTTTGAAGCTCGAGATATTTATTCAGTCATTTTTGCTTTCTTTACTGCTGATCTGTGTGATTGGATTTTCCGCAATAGTACTGAAAATCAAAATTAATGTTAGAAAGTAAACAGTACAGACTTTGTTGTTTTCTTGTGTAATGTTGTAAGCGAGCAAATGTTAACTGGAATCCCAAATGACTTTAACCTGCACTCCCAATAGCAAAACAATTGTGTAAAAGAAGACATGAAAAAACGTCACCTTTACAAATCTTGGACCTGTATTTCATAGAGACCAAAAAAATAGTAAAGATTCAAAAAGTAAACGTTGTGGAGTCACCATCCTGCAAATGTTGTGGTATAATTATTTTTTTTTCAAGTTTTTATTGCAAAAATTTTTGTAACCAACATCTGTGAAAATTTCCTGGTTAACATTTTTAAGCCTAAGCCTTTATGTAATTATCTTGTATGTTAGTCCAGTCATGCAATTACATCAATCTTTACGAAGCAAATACTTTTTTTTTTTTCTTTTTTGCAAGTCTAAAAGACTCGGCCAACGCTTGGCTCTTGTACTATTCAACATCATCTTAGGGAGTACATTTGTAATTATTCGCAAAAGAAGACACCCCAGTATTCTTTAAGCGAACAACTGAATTGTTTTGCATTGTGATGCCGGGCTAACACACTCAAAAACAGGTGTGAAATGGTCTAATTAACAAGCTTATCTAAAGTGATAAATTTTTTGCCACTTTATAACTGTAAAAGATAACTTGAAATACATGGTTTTGAATACTTAAAGACAATGACAATACATATTATGTTTGAATTAGGTTTTAATTTTGTTAATTCCTCAGTTTTGATCGATGTTATTAATGATTATGTGCTGCCTATTTGTAAGATTTTGTAAAATATTTTCATCAAAAGGCCACTAGTCCAATAGACTGTATTCATGAAAATCCACTGTCAGACAGTACAGACATTTGTACAGCAAATGTTAACATGTCCAGCATTGTTTGGCCTAATGTTAAGTGCCTCTAGATTTCACATGCAAAAGCTTCCATTTCTTCTGTAAGATAGTCTTAATGCCACGCTATCAATGTACATTGTAAGCTTTCAATAAAATTTCAAAAGTTTGATGACAAAATGGCCTTGGTATGTCGTATTATTTCACCATAAAAATCGACGCGTACATGCATTGATATGAATTCTGTTTACATCGTGAGAGCTGAATTAGTGCTGAATACATTGTCTGGTCAAAACATGAACAGTTTTAGCTTGTATACAGCTTGAAACTTGAGTCAAGGTGTGATGTATGCAGTCCTTTGCATGGAAATTGTTTAGACTGATTTTGTCTCTTTTTGGCCTTTTACTTGTCACAGCAATATATTTCAGGCTGTTTTGTAAATGAAAGTCACTAGATTTTCTGAACACCTACCCACAAAGGTTTTTATCAAGTTACAACAAATGTTGGTTAAAAATAATTGTTTGTGGTGTAACTTTAATAAGTACATGTTTGCAGATGTGATGGGCCATGTACAATTTTAAATGTGTGTGCTTTGCTTTGACTAAAATTTCCATTGGTGACTCCGGATACGGTAAAGACAGTAGAATGAACAAAAATGAAAAAGTATCCAACATATTGCATTGACAGTTGAACAGTGATAGAGTTCATTAAGTATATGTGAGGGTTGCAAAAAATACTGTAGAATTTCACAAGCAGCACTCACCCTTGCCGGGAGTACTCAACTGTGATCAAGCTTTAAAACTGAAATTTTAACTTAAGGACGCCAGCATTGTTTATGGCCTGGAGGGGGGGGGGGGGAGGAACGGGAGGGGGGATTGAAAACTTTGAAGACGTGCTCAAAATGTAGAGAAGAAGAAGAAGAAGGGTACGTAATTTTTGTATCAAGTAAACAGAAACACCTGTCAGATTGCACCATTGTACACATCAATATCTCAAAATTTTTGATGTTCGTGCTCTCCCCCTTGGAGTGTTCTAACAGTGTTCTGGTAAAAGACAAATTGAAAACACCTCTTAGATTGCACCAGACTGCACCATTGCACACAGCAATTTCTCAAATTTTTCACAGGATCTAGGACAAAACTGAACTGTTGTGAATTTATCCTTTATTATCACAGAAACATATATTTTAATTGACTTCAGTTGAATAACCATTTTGAAATTTAACCATACCATATTCAGGCTTTTCATTAGAAGCTTGCAGCTTGAGAAATGACGTAAGGAAAGTCACAAACTTTTCCATTCCTGCATATTCTTTGGTCTTCAATCTCTGGCAAAATAAGAACTGTTTGAGTCATGTATTGTCATTGTTTGGTTGTTGAATAATGTGACTCAAACACTGATCATCTGAAGTCAAAAGCAGACAAAAAACCTACATTTTATGAAATATTTTTTGTCAAAAGTCTACAAAGGGCAAAAAAGGGAGGAGATATATATATATATATATATATATATATATATATATATATATATATATATATATATATATATATATATATATATATATTATATCTGACTGTTAGCCTTCCTACAGCACTGCCCCCTCTCCTACCAGGGGAAGTCCAGATCGCCAAAAGTTTTGATGGATCTGATATTGAGGGCGCCCTTTTCAACAGTTGCTCTACTGAGTGCTTGCCAACATGTACGTCTTCTACAGCAGAAACTTTTACAAAAACTGTTGCAACACTGATGTCCACTGAGGAAAGACAGTTTGACAACTCTGTGAGTGCCTCTAGATTTCACATGCAAAAGCTTCCACGCTTATCATTATATACTGTAAGCTTTCAATAAAATTTCACAAGTTTGATGGCAAAATGGCTCTGTATGTCATTATTTTACCCAAAAAATCGACACGTATAAGCACTGATGAGAATGCTCTTCAAGAATTAAATGGGTGCTGAATAGATTGTCTTAATTGTCAAAACATGAACACATGACATTATGTTACAAAAATTAGACTATTATGGTATAAGGGGGTTGCCTTTACACTGGTTCAAAAGCTATCTTTCAGAACGTAAACAAACCGTCAATATAAGCAATGTATTTTCGTCATATAGGTCAATTAAATGTGGGGTTCCACAAGGGTCTATTCTTGGTCCTATTTTATTTTTGTTATATATAAATGATATTGTAAATTCTACTGATATATTCGATTTTCGTCTATTTGCTGACGATACAAATATGTTCAAATTTATTAAAAACACAAGTGTCATCAACCTTGACCAGATTAATGTTGACTTTCAGAAGGCTTGTGACTGGTGCAGTGCAAACAAGCTCACTGTTAATGTAGAAAAAACAAACTTTATGTTAATTAAAACACCCCAGAGGCTGGTAAATACAGAGGGCAGCTTGAGTGTGGATGGAAATATGGTCTCGAATGTCTCGTCGACAAATTATCTGGGGGTAATTTTAGACCAGCACTTGACTTGGAAGGCTCACATTGATAAAGTTAGAAAATTAATCGCCCCGATGGTTGGAATTATTTCTAAAATTCGTCATATCGTCCCCAAAGAAATTTTGCTTTTGCTTTATAATTCCATGATTTTACCCCATATTTGTTACTGTATTGAGATCTGGGGGAATACATTCAGTTCTTTACTCCAACCTATCCTAATTTTACAGAAAAAGGTTGTCCGCCTTATCACATTCTCTGCTGCGCGAGCTCATACCGCCCCTCTATTTCAGCAACTGGGAATTCTAAATGTCCATAAGCAATGTGAATTTAATACTTGTACTTTTATCTTTGACCTTAAAAATAGTCATTTCTCACATTCGGTATATCGTTACCTCGATCCAGTGCCTCATAGTTATTCAACACGTCTTAAAACTGGTGAAAACTTCTATATTCCTAAGGTTAATCTTACTTTGAGCCAACATAATTTGAAATATGCTGCAACTATGCTATGGAACAAACTTCCAGATTCTATAAAAAAGTTAAATGACAGAAAGCACTTCAAACGTCATTTAAAAGACTGGCTACTTGCCTGTTGATACTATTTTCCCAAAAAGTTGTGGGGTTTTCTGGTCACGTTGTCTTGTTGTTTTATGATCTGTTGCTTTATGATTTCCCGTAATGTATTTTTGATCTGTCCCTGATATGAAATATAGTTTGCAAATATTGCTATAGGTTTTTCTGTCCATATCCGCAGATGTACACCTTATGTTATCTATATAGTATAAACATTAGGGGCCACAACTCGACTAGTTCAGAAGAACTATATTGTGGTCCCCGCTAGGAATACCTGCTAAATTATAGAACATAAATTTAGCAATTGTACCAATTTCTCTATCTTTATTTTTTTTTCCATGTGTCTTTTGAGTGAATGTAAGTTTATATTTCTAGCGAAATAAACTGAACTGAACTGAACAGTCTGCAACTCTAGTCGATGTGTGACGCCTGCAGTCTGGTGCATGGAAATCGTTTAGGCTGTTTTTCTCTCTTTTGGCCTTTTACTTGTCACAGCAATGTCTTTCAGGCTGTTTTGTAACTGTTCTGCCAGTCACAAGATTTATGAACACCTTGCAACCACAAAGCGCCACCATTATAGTATCGGTAAAACATGCTTTTATCAAGCTACAACAAATGTTGGTCAATAAACGTTGGTTATGTAACTTTAATAAGAATATGTTTGTAGACGTGATGGGACATGTAAAATTTTTGTGTGTGTGCTCTTTGCTTTGGCGAAAATTCCAATTTGGCGATTCTGGGTGCAGTAGAGACAGTAGCATATGATAAAAAAATGAGTGTCCTACATGGCATGAACAGATATGGTAGTATGTGAACGTTATGAAAAAATACTGAAGAATTTCAGCAGCAGCATTACCCTTGATTAGGGTACAGGTGTACCCTGCAGGGATCAAACTGCAAACTACAATTTTACCTTACTCGTAATTGTGGCCGGGGAGTTTGGGGTTTGTCATTAGTCTATAATTTTGCCCAAATACTTGGGTCAAAACTATATACATGTACTTGGTACACTGTACATGTATTGCAGCAACTTTAAATGCAAGGTCAACTGACTATAGGTCAAAATGAGTCAAAAACAATAAAAATACCCCAACATTTTATGCACTATTTTGGTCAAAAGTGTACATAGAGCAAAAAAAGGGGGGGATAAAAATCATGGTATATATTTGCTTGTTTACTTTCCTACAGCACTGCCCCCTCCCCCTCCCACCAAGGGAGATCCACACTGCCAAAAGTTTTGACGGATCTGATGTTGAGGGCGCCCTTTTCAACAATTGTTTTAAAATCTCCATTCTGCCAGTCTTCTGAGGAAAGACAGGTTGGCAATATGCGATAGAAATACAATATTTATATTCAATTGAAGACGCCAAGTCTTCACAAATTTTGTGGTGATAAATCAATTAAGCAAACAGAAGTTGGCTGTCGACAGACTGTGCGTAGAGTTTCACATCGGTAAATATCAGCAGGGCCAGTTCCAGCAAGCAGCTCTGCTGAGGATAATGGTAGTCCACAAAATTTAACTTCAGTATACGCTTACAGTGTAGTACTTTAGTCGTGCTTTACTGATTGAAGAGATTGGTATGCAATGGATCAAGCAGAATTTATTTTTAATTCTAATCAGCAATTGGTATTGTACATGTATAAATCACACTGGTCCTGCCCATGAAGACTGTGACAGTACAGCTGTTATGTGCAAATGGATGACATCATAGACGTGACGCAAATATTACATTGCATTTTTTTGGGTCAACACTTTTAGAAAATTTCACACAACATGCACCCTACTTATGAATAACCATACACCAAGGTAAAATGTGCAGAAATGATATTGTGCAGAAAGGTAAAGTACACAGACAGACACATGTGACCAGTGGCACAGCATAATCCCATACCGAATTCAGGCTATATGCTTTAATAGCTAGGCCAGAATCTGCTATCGTGAGGCAGACCAAGGAGGTAATGAAACTACCCACATGGGCACAGCAGCTCTACTGAGTCAAAAATAAGACAGGTGTATAATGTGATAAAATTTCATTGCATTTATTCAACCATTCAAGGATTTACCGCATTATCCCCCAAGCTGCATCATTGCAGAGATTTTATTAGTCCCCACGGACACCGTCCGGGGGGACTTATAGGTTTGGTCATGTCCGTGCGTGTGTGCGTGCGTCCGTGCGTGCGTGCGTCCGTCTGTGCGTCCGTCCGTTCACGCAGATATCTCAGAGATGCCAGAAGCAATTTCATTCAAACTTGGTACAAGGATTACTTCATATGTCGTACAGATGCACGTCGATTTGTTTTGTGATACGATCCAATATGGCTGCCAGGCGGCCATTTTATTACGATTTTTTCATGTACAGAGCCATAATTCAGGCATGTTTCAACTGATTTTATTCAAAGCTGGTACAAGGACATTGACCAATATCATAGATATGCACGTCAATTCTTTTTATGATACGATCCAATATGGCCGCCGTGCGGCCATTTTGTTACGATTTTTTCATGTACAGAGCCATAACTCAGGCATATCTCAACCGATTTTATTCAAATTGGTACAAGGACATTGACCTATGTCATACATATGCACGTCACTTTGTTTTGTGATACGATCCAATATGGCCACCAGGCAGCCATTTTATTATGATTTTTTTATGTACAGAGCCATTACTCAGGCATGTTTCTACAGATTTTATTCAAAGTTGATACAAGGACAATGACCTATGTCATAGCTATGCAGATCAATTTGTTTTGTGATATGATCCAATATGGCCGCCGTGCGGCCATTTTGTTATGATTTTTTCATGTACAGAGCCATAACTCAGGCATATCTCAACCAATTTTATTCAAACTTGGTACAAGGACATTGACCAATGTCATACATATGCACATTGACTTGTTTTGTGATTCAATCCAATATGGCCGCCATGTGGCCAGTTTATTACGTTTTTTCATGTCCAGAACCATAACTCAGACATGTATCAAGCAAATTTATCAAAGTTGGTACAAGGAGATTGACCAATGTCATACATATGCATGTAAATTTGTTTTGTGATACGATCCAATATGGCTGCTGTGCGGCCATTTTGTTATGATTTTTTCATGTACAAAGCCATAAGTCAGGCATATTTCAACCAATTTTAATCAAAGTTGGTACAAGGACATTGACCTGTGTCATACATATGCACATTGATTTGTTTTGTGATTCGATCCAATATGGCCACCATGTGGCCATTTTATTACGATTTTTTCATGTCCTGAACTACAACTCAGACAAGTATCAAGCAAATTTATTCAAAAGTATTTTTATCACAGACCTAATGAAGAGGACTCTTTCCTCTCTGAGGACCTGTAATCAAAGCACCCATTAACAAGTGGGGACTGTGTCATCAACGATGACTTGTTGACTCTATTTCCTGAAGCAGATATCACCTATTTGAATCTAAAGTGACAAGACTGCATGATGTGCAGATTGGTGTGTACAGAAACTAAGTGCATTTTGTAGGTGAAATCAGCTTAGAAGTTTATTAGAAGACAATCTGACCTCATTCTCTTGGTCAAAATTTACATAACTCAGCTGAGACATTGCATTATGGGTAACGATTCGTGACCTCAGACCCAGTGTGTTACCAAAAGTCATTGTTGATAAATGAATTTCAGAAATTCATTGGTCGATACCGGTATTTTGTCATTCAGATGGCTAGAATGTTCTAAAATTTATTCGAAATTGCAAAAATTATTGGTGATCTTCATCTTGTCTGAGACTGGCAGCCGCTACAAATACAATGAAGCAGTCTCATGGTTATATACATTGTAAATCACACACAGATCATGGTACAAAAGCAAAGAGGACTGTAAAATTTAAACCACATCAGAGTCTTGCTTCAATTGTTTCTTCTAGGTCAGCTGCCAGTGTCGACGCCCACGCTGAAAGTCATCAACAATTTAAGTAAATTTTCAGCAAAATTTTAAAAAGTTTCAGATATCCAAATAGCAGATTGCTATAATTTCTGCAGTATGTGCAATGTGATATCGGTGTTGATATCTGGCGTATGTAAATCAAGGCTAAATGACCTTTGACCTCACTATCTTAGAGCAAATAGAACTATGGAAGATCAAGAGAGGTGTCAAGTATTTTGTGTGTGAATTATGAAAATGATCTCACATAAAAACTGTGAATCATCACAAAGAAGATGATGTCGCCATCAATTTAAACCAGAATATGAAATAATTATATTTTCTTTCTCTTGGCAAAACCACATAAAACACCAAAACAACAATTGATACATATTTTTATCATTTACAAAAGTTCACAAGATGACAATACAATCAGGAATTTCTTTGCATTGAAAATTTCAGGTGCATTCCGTTTGAATTTGACAGTTTACAACAAACAAAACCATTCTTGACTTACAATGGTAATTACTCTACAACATTTCTACAGTAATCAGAATTTTCAGGGAAAATCCAGGAAACTATGATAAAGGATCTATTACAGCACATCTGCAATTCTTTACATTAACTTTTAAAAGTAAACCGCAGTAAATTTTTTGTTAGAATCCCGGGAAATATGGATAAATTTTCATTAATTGTTATTTCATTTGAGGTTTTTGGTAGTCCACAAGAGAACATTGTATCTAACATTGTAATTTAAAATGGCTTATTAACTTCAGTAGATGCTTCGAATTAACATTTTAGACTTCTATATGATTTTTATCATCAATTTTTCAGCCCCATTCCTGCTTGAAAAATGCAGTGAATAAAAATACACAACAAATAAACTTCACGGACTTGATTGAAGTATTCTTCGAAAGAAGTAGATGGTTGTGTAGAAGATCTAGAACATGTCTTGACAGGTAATGGAGACGGCAGGGTATCCAGTACGTTTTAACAGTTTAATTACCTGATTTGCATATTTTATGACACAGCTAGCTAGGAGACAATAAAGGCAGTTGCTTTGTTTACAAGCAGTTACAGACACACCCATTGTCAGATTTTAGGAGACGACAAAACATTTGAAGTCCTGTGAGACCACAAATCGGATTAACATACTAAAGACATGAAAACACAGATCAACTCAGATGTGAAGCAATAAAAAAAGAGATTTGTTTTTGGGTACATTAAACTAGCCCTTCACACAGACGAAGGGCTTCGCCAAAAACATCTGTTTTTTCTTGCTCTTCACCTAGTGTTTCTCTTTTGTGTTTATCTTGATTTTCCGGTTTTTATCACAAAAATCCAGTTTGTTGTCTTTATTCACACTAGTGTTTCAGCTCCCTTTTACAACATACTTTTATTGTCTTTTACCTCCATAAGCGACCGCCTATTGCCATCTCTGTTTTTTTCTGCACTTTGACGTGGGGTGATGTCAAATTTAATGTACAGAAAAAGGGTTTTATTATCTTCTTTGTTGGCATTGAGTAACATCAGACACTGAAACAACAAAAAATTTAACAACCAGGCAGAAAGGGAAAAGCTGGGCAGTGAACAGTGGAAAACAATAAACTTTATCCGAAAAAGGCAAGACTTCTACAATTGTGAAGACATTTCAATGGTGGCACTTAAAAGAGTGTGTTGCATATTCACTGTCATTCAGTAAAACTGGAATCTGAGAATTGGAAAAAGTTTCTTTTAAATTGATTTACTTTCATCTGGCAACAGGTTTCAAATCAAAGAAAAACAGAACACCAATATTTCTCAAAACTTGTTGTTTGACATAGTGCATTTTAAAGAAATATTGATAGTAGAATTATGACTACAGCAGGCATATCCATGTATTCCTTAAAACAAATATACAGGACGGCAATCCCAGTCAACTAGTTAATACAAATTTGTATTCAGGTTCAATTTCAAATATTTCCTTTTTAAAATCTTTATTCAAGAATCATTTTCCAGTAGGTCCAGATTTAGGTTGTGATTCAGATTCACAAAGCTACTTTCAACAATTGAGATTGGCAGATTCACTAAAACAATCATAATGTATGATCCATTGTTTTCAAGAAATGAGTCAAAATCCCTCTTGCATGAAAATTGACACATAATGTGCTCGTCTCCCAATACCCAGATGTTTATCAAGTATCCAGTACATATCTTTGATACAATATTATATATACATATATGGAATACCTAATTACCATAGACAAAGATTTACTGCACAAAAATTGCAAATTAAATTTCATATGAATTTTTCATGTTTAAATTATGTAGCTCTTACACCAAGATTTGAAATTATCTGCAGTTACTAGCCATGAACACTTCAAGCCAACATACCTACCAACACAATTTTTTTTCGAAAAAAGGATTAAATTCATTTTGAGACGGCCACACATGGTCAAAATCAACAATAAAATACACATAAAATGCATGGTTTTGTCAGATATTACCCAAAGTGTCCCTAAGAATGTGAATTTTTTTGTCTCCCCTGAATAAAAGTCTTGCAAATTGGTGACTTAATCTTCACAGAAGTATGTCTCAACCCGATCAATCAGTGCTACTCCAATGGTGGTAGGTTTTTGTTGATGAATATCTGTACGTCCCTCATTTCCTGTAAATTGAGCAAAAAATGCAGACAAATAAATTTTTGCAAAAATGTGTACCATATATTCTGTTAAAGATACAGTGATGTGGATTGTGATTGCTGGCAATTGAAATAATTTCTCTAGCAATGGTACGTGTATCTATTTTGAAGGACAACTTTTAGAAGCATGAATATCTTTTTTTCACTAAGCTACAAATTCTGAGATATCATGATTTCATCTAGATTTGATTCATTCAACCCTTTCATTTGGTTTGAGCCAAACCCATTGCTACATGTATCTAAGGTGATTACAGACCTGTTTACAGGGACATGGGGGAGGGTGTAGATGTACAGGTTAACCTACTTGTACTCCATCACCACTGGAATCAATAGGGTGTGATTTGGGTTGATGTGTTGAACAGGACGAATATTGGTAACAACAATGTAAGACTGAAAGACTGTACTAAAGTGGGACACAACTGTTTTACTGTGGCAATGGATGAGTAACGTCTTTGGATCTTTTATTGGTAAGGTTGTATTGTCAGCCACCAGACAATAAAACACATAAACTAATACCAAGGTGTTAAAACTCTGAAAACATTTCTGCTCCACGAAAGGAGTAACAAAAATGGAAAACTTTATGACTATTAGGGCACAATAATGACCTATGAGATGAGCCCCTTCCCTATCGTCCCCCACCCCCCGAAAAAAACCAAACAAAAGAAAACCATTGTTTCTTTGAGTGCATGCATCACTTGAGAGAAAGCCTCTGCGTTAACCAACTTTTTTCTGTTTTTGTGCAGCAGAGATCGATGAAAGAGCAATTGAAGTATTAGAGTCGCAAGATGTTGTGCTTTTACATGTACCTCTTCCCCTAGCATGCAAATAACCGGAATTCAATACAGCACATGAAACTTGTAACATAAATATGAGTAATTAGGAAAGCAGACTGACTGACCAGAAGCAAAAAAATTTTGAACAAAAAAATGTGCATCCTTGGGCTATTTTTGGAAAGACACCATAATCAAAGACAATTCCTTTCCTTGGTTTGGCCCAAGGATGAGTAAAATTCTGGCTTTGCTGATTTTGAATATCCTTTTTGTATTTGTTTCCTGACTTCAGCGATTTTTGCAGAGGAAATTTCCCATGTTGATGGATTTTACAGCTCTTAATAACATCCTGAGTGTATCCAAAATGGCAACGACGGATATGCAATGACTACCTCTAGCATTCATTAGGCGTGTAAATTGGATAAACGGACACTGCAAGTTAGCTTGACTTTTCTCATTTGGGTGTGAAACGTGGTACGTTTCCTGGAAACCTGATTGCTGAAAGCAATTAGGAAGAAAATTCTACAGTGACTGTAATTACGTTTATACTGCTGTGTGAGTCTATAGTAACACTAAACTTAATATTAGCACCTGATAGAAAGGAGGGTTATACTTATTACACACTCATACCACTTAAATTTGGATGTCAAATTTTTGAGAAAAAAATTTGCTGAAAATAATTAGTTTTGAACAGAAATTTTTCAAGTAATTGTAGGAAACTTTCCTGCAAAAGAAAATATTACTAAAAGGCAAATAATCTTTTATCATAAGTTGAGGAATGCAGGTATCACATTACTCAAAAGTGAGGAAATCTTTTTCTCATCATTAGCCGCCAGGCTACAAGTAGAAGTTCTTTCTCGTCATTAATTTTTCCCAATTTCACTGGCCTGCCGGGGTTTGTACTAGCCCTGGCAAAGACACTCCTTGACCGTGAGGTAAGATTAGTTGATTTGCTCAGCCTTGCATTAGTGTAATTGAATGTACACACTCTGATTTCAGTTGATTTATTTTAAAGGGCAAGTAGCTGTAACTTTGGATGATTTTTTCACTAATTTTGTCTTTAACCTGTTCACCCCAAATTCCCTGTAAACAGGTCCACACTCACCACTGATAACAATGGCTTTGGGCCAAACCATAGTGGTGAAAGGGTTAACCCTTTTCCTGCCAGACAGTATCACTTCCCCATCAGCCAAGTCAGTAAAAAGCGGTATTGAGCCAAAACATGACGTATTTTCACCCACTTGGTTTGGTCTGTTATAGCATCTTTAGTCCCCCCAAAAATCAAGTTTACAGTATTTATGTTTTCAACAGCTTTCAAATGTACAGTATTATGTTAAAATACACCATATGGAATATGTTGTGTTTCACTTTCATTAATTTTAACCATCTTGACCTGATGGTGAAATATGGACTTGGCAGGAAAAGGGTTAACGTCAACTACAGTTTCTCTTTAATATTCTATCCCCAGAGCATGTTGAGATACACAGTATTCAGCTCATGAACTCAGTCTGTACATGTGTAAACTGCATTGTTATTGTTGACAAGTGAATTCTGCCAGGTTAGGACTAGAATTTAAGTGAAAACAGTAACTGTGCATTTTACAGGTACATGTACCGGTACAGACACTGTGTTGACAAGCTGAATAAGTAGGTGTCTCAACATTCTTTGGGGAGTAGAACAAGAACTTGAAATTGACAGGCTAAGTAAAAAAAAGTGTAAAAAAATCATCAAAAGTTTACAGCTACATGTACTGGCTCCTCTAAAAATGGACGAACAAAAAACTGGAGGAAAAACCGGTACTTCCTGTTAGAAATCTTTGCTGGTCTGGGGGAGCCTTTCGTGATTATATAAATTAAGACATACGGTACATGTACAGTACCCCTTGAGATTCTATTCAACTGCACTACAGCCTAACTTGAGCCCAGTGTTTTGCAGTCTTGAATGAATAAGGTATTGGGTGGAGGACAAGACTGAAACACTCATAGACTATTCATGAAAACAATGGGAAACGGGGAGTAGAATTTCACAAATACCTGTACCTGCAAGTGAATGGGGGCAGTACGGTAGCTGTAATTTTTGATAATTCTTTCACTACATTTGTTATTTTTTTTATAACAATTGAAAGTTCTTGCTCTACATTCCACTGCCTGTTGAGACACCAACCATTTAGCTTGTAAACACAGTGCCTATAAGTGTCAAACAAGTCTATTAAAGGCCCAGGAGCTACAAGTCTGCAAAATTTATCCAACCTCATGGTACCTCCCGTTTTCTCAGATATTCATTGCAATCTACAAATTGAACGATATAGTCATTAACTATACCTCAACAATGCTTGATTGTAGCAGAATAGGCAAGATATTGAACAAATTTTTGTTCAATTTAAATTTCCCGCCATTTTCAAAATCTTGCCTTATTAGGTGAAAAGTGGAGTGAATCCTTTTCCCATCCTTTCAGTGGGTTGCACCATGTTGTATTTGTAAAGACATGCACCATTTACGCTGTTTATCATGGAGTTGTATGGAGGTGGCCATATTTTAGTGGGGCACCTGTTTATCAATCAAGTTAACAACAATGCTTGATTGTAGCAGAATAGGCAAGAAATTGCACAAATTTTTGTTCAATTTATTGCCATATTTTAGTGGGGCACCTGTTTATTATTTGCCTCACTGAAAACTCCCCATGCAGTCCCACTCACTGGATAATTATACTTGAGTAAACATCTCTGAGAGAGAACATTTCTATGAACTAATTTTAATCTAAATCTAAAATCATGAAAATAATGTCAAAAGTTGCTTCTCATGTGCCTTTAAATTTGCAATTCTAGTCCAGACCAGAATTCACCCATCAACGATATAACACGTAGTCTGAACATGTACAGGCCGAGTTGACAAGCTCAACTCTGTGTATCTCAACATGCTTTGGGGAGTACATGTAGAACAAGAAAATATAGTTGACATTAGAAACAACAATTTGTGAAAAAAATCATCAAAAGTTACAGATACTGGCCCTTGGATGAATTCTAGATGAGACTAACATGTAACCATAGACAGTAGAGGCTTCGCACCTCTACTGTCTATGATGTAACTATTATGAATTATTCACCAATCACAGGCCACACAACATTGCAAACATCCAATCAGGATTCACTTACTTCATCACATGATCCGTGTGCCATTCCTTTGTAGGTTTTAAAAGTCACTTTGGAATTCATTTTAGAGAGTGTCTGGCTTGTCATTTCCCCAAACGGAAGTTTGACCATGGGATCTGCCGTACCATGGCACTGCAGAATGGGCGTTTCTTTGTTTCCTTTAAGAGCCTGTGAATAAAAGAAAGTCAAACACGGGATTTATGATTATAACTTCTGGGTCAAAAATATCCTTCAACTTTCATCCTGTCAAGTTCATATGTCACATCAGGTCAAGTTGGTTAACACGGTGAGGCAAAACAAGTTGCATTTTACCAAAGACTTGGAAAATTTAAAAAGTCCCTAAAAACATAGAATAGAAACATGATTTTTACCGACTTGATCAGCTATAACATACATGTATGGCTAAATACAATAAGGTTATTCACAAAACTTAATTGAAACTTACTGTACGATGAAACTATATAGATTACAGATGCAGGTGTATAATAACATGTTTTACTGACTCTGCAAGACAGGGAAATGGCCTGTCAGGATGAGTTAACAAGTCATTGACAATAACATAGTCCCCACTTGTAATAGGAGTATAAAATCATGTTTCTATTCTATGTTTTTAGGGACTTTTTAAGAATACTCCACTTGTAATAGGAGTATCAGTCTTGATGGGGAAGGGAAATGTCATTAAGAAGTATCACTGGAGTGTACAGGTATATGTTGAGATCTATGGGCACATAGGTCTATGTCATTGTTCCAAATTTGAAACACATGAGGCATGTCCTAGTTATGGTTCTAAATCAGGAAAAAAGATCAGACCCCTAGCTGTATTGGCCAGCCAAGAAATACATATGCGCATAATAAATGAGGTACAAGATGTGACATCTTAAAGGTCTAATATCCTATCAAAAATTGAAGGGTATAGAACTTGTGGTTACTGAATTATAATCAAGGTCAAAGGTCATCGAGGTCACGTGACATTTTGAAAAATAAAAATTGTATTGCTAACTAATACATATCACATCATATGCTGGATATTGACAGCGCAACGAACTAAAAAGCAACATCCCCGGTACTTTTTCTACGTTAGTATGATCACTTATTGCAGAAGCAGCAGTACACATGTATCCCTTATCCTGCCAAGTTCATATGTCACCATACAGTCAAGCTAGTTAGATGCAGTGAGGCGTAACATGTCCCGTACATGTACACTGCATTTTCACAAAAACTTGAACATTTGAAGGCCCCTGAAAACGTTGGATACCGATATTGTAAACATGATTTTTACTGACTAAAGCTGCCACAAGATGCCATAGCAAAGTGGGCGAAAATACGTATGGATTTGGCTAAATATTGCTATTTCCGACTTGGCAGATGAGCAAGCGATACTGTCTGGCAGGAAAACGGAGTAAATTAGGATGTACAAAATACACCTTTCCATGATGTCTATATTTTACTGACCTCTGGAAATTGTTTATGAAGAGGTAGCCATGTGCTGAGCCCTACAACACCAGCTAATGGTTTGGACATCGTGAGGGCGGAATATAACGCAACAGCGCCCCCTTGAGAGAATCCTCCAATGATGACCCGGTTGCTAGCGATACCTTGTTTTTCTTCGGATTCAACCATGCTTTGTACTGAAAACACAAAAAAAACATGACAAAACAATGAGTGGAAAAGACAAACAATGAGTTTTTTGAATAAATGTTATTTACAGACCATGTCAAGTAACTGACATATTTTGATACTGTGTGGTTTTAAGGTGAACTTTGACCTACCACTACACAAATGTGTGCGGTTCCTCATAACAGAGGTCAAAGTAAACCTACGGTAAACTGTACATTTCTGTGTATCCGTTGGTGTTGCGGTCAATGATCTGGGTCAATGCTTCTGGCTGCACTGATGTATGATGTCTCACAAACTAGTGCATGAATCATCGCTGAATGTGACAGAACAGACTTAATATTTATGGGTAATTTTGTCGCAGGCACTGCTGTGCCAGCTGATTTCCACAAGCAAGCATACATGTAGTGGTGAAGATTTTGGTCAAAATATTTAAGGTTATTACATCACATCACTCTTGAAGTTTTTTGGGGGACTAGAGAATTAAAATTGTTTCTGAATAAGTAATGTGATATACCAAAGCATCCTTTTTATTCATCACTCAAATGAACGAGCACCTGTGACTCAATGCTGCCGGATTTGCGTGATCTGTCGACCATGGGTAATAACAGTTGATAATAATGGTCTATTGTTACAGTTTAACCCTTTAAACGAACATGGTTTGGCCCAAAAACATTGTTATCAATGGTGAACGTGGACCTGCTTAACAGGGAATAGGGGTAAACAAATAAAGTATGGTAATCAGCATAACATGTCAAGGCCGCATCTCTGTCATGAAGCCATCAACTAGTATTAAGCTACATGTAGGCTGCCAATATGATTGATAGATAAACACTTTTCACATGATCAAGTGGCAGGGTCAATGTCATGACCTGAGATGACCGCAGGAGAATCTAATGCCAAAATCCATGCAGTATTTCTTGAACAACAATTACAGCGTACAACACAGTTCAAGGGATTTTTTCACAGTCTAGCGGATTTGGACACCATCCAGTGTTCAAATGGGTCAATTGTTCACTGTATAATCTTGTCCATAGTCTATTTTAGGGCAGAGAAGACTGAGAAATGCGATCACAGAAATGATCTTGCAACCAATGGGAAGTCACTGGATTTTGTAGCAGCCTACAACTCAAGATTAATCACTTAGGACATTTTTAATGCGAGACTTCCATATTTTTTGAAAGTCTATCTCTTTCCACCTAGAGGGTGCTACAAAGAACAATACAGCTACTGGTGAAAGAGAAGCTACTGGTGTGTTAAGCTGCCAACTGGTTTAAGGTTAAAATGCCCCTGGGGACAGATAGTCGGACTTTCAAATTTCTACAATTCTTTTCTAATCTAGTACTCTTGGAGAAATAAAAACTTTCACTGGCTTAGTTTTTCGAAAATCGAAAATTTTATTTTTTCCCCATAGAGTTAACACAGGGATGGCGGCTAGTTTGAATTTCAAATATCAAAAAATGTTGGGTAATTTGTTTCGCTAGTTCTAAATTTTGCACGGTGACCCCCGATTTTTATTGTTGACTTGGTAAGAGAACAGTAGAAAGACTCCTTGAGGAAAGTTTGGGTAAAAGTTTAAATCTTTCACTTTCGAGGGGCATATTACCTTAAAACAGATTATCTAAACAGTGCATTCAATATGTACATACCGGTACATGTATTTTGATCAACTTTTACCGATATCTAAGCAATTATTGTCCATACAAGTATTCAAATCTCTCTTTCACATCATGCTTCCAATAAAAGAACACCACAATAATGATATAAAATTACAAATACACTGTATACATTACACAAAACAGTACAGAATAAGAAGTACACCGAGAAATGACAGATATTATTTCCTTAATACATTTGTTGTTACATTCATGTTTAAAATAGTTACAGATTATGGGATAAAGGATTTCTTAAAATATATTTTCCTTGCCCTATGCACAAGTCGGGATGTGACTGGTCACTGTAAAGAATCTAGGTCTTTCCTATGAATGGCCTGGTTCAATAATTCTCTGACCATATTTTTTTTCACTGTACCAGTATGATAAGTTTGTGTCAATATTGTGATGGATAGATCAATGCAATTTTATCTATCTTTCCCACGACAGTCTAAATTCAGATCAAGGGGTTACACTGTGCAGTGCAGAATGGCAATATCAACTTCCTCTCTTGCAATAACAAAACAATTTTTCATGTTGGTTTGATATTGGATGCTTGAAAATTAGAGGCACAAATGCTAAGAAAAAAAAAATTCTTTTTGTACTAAGGGACCACGTTGGACAAATTTTATTGACAGACGTGTGTGTATAGTACACAATGATAAATGTGCTCTTAACATGTGCAGTGCATAGCTACATGTATATGTACTTCATATTCATTCATGCAGCACATTCAATTCTCCATAACTTCCCAAGCGGAGAATAAAAGAAAATTTCATTTCCTGTCATACATGTAAATATCAGTCAGCAGATTATCCAGCCGCCATTTTGACCTGTGCTGCTCTGTGTATACTCAGGTTGCTGTAAAAATTTTACATTGCCAAATTTCTTGTTTTTTGTGCAAAGCCCCACGTCTTAATGGCGGAAGTAATTTCACGATGCGTGTGCACTGACTTTTCGCTGATTGTACAAGTCGATAATGACTGGGTGAGATCGTTATCACAATAAAAATAGGAATCCTTGCCAATGACTGTGCATCGTTTCCTCAAGATTGTCAATAGGATAGCTGGATCGTAGAATGTTGTATAAATGACACTGAAAGTTGTCATGGATGAGGGAATTACCTGTTACATGTTTGATTTCTTTGTACAGCTGCATTAACATGTCATACAATACATATATGAAGATGCTGTTGCTTGTTTGAAATGAAATGCTTAAGGTAGAACGCGCCTTGGGGACAGGTATTTGGGCTCTCAAACTTTTCCAATTCCTTTCCGATGTACCACTTATGGGGGCTCATTTTGAAGCCCTTTAAATGAGAAAAACTTTCATTGTCTTAGTTTTTTGAAAACCAAAAATTTTATCTATCTCCATAGAGTTAACACAGGGATGGCGGCCATTTTGAATTTCAAATATCGGTAATCTAGGGTGATTTCTTTCTCCAGTACCAAAAGTTGCACGGTGACCCCGATCTTTATTCTTGATTTTGATAGTGAATGGTTGAAAGATTCATTGAGGAAAATTTGAGCAAAAGTTTAAGTCTTTCATTTCCGAGGTGCATACTACCTTAAATTTCCTTAAATTTCACCACATACCAAAGTGACACAAAAGGAATTGTTTCCTATAAAACATCCCACACAAGTTAATTCAAAAGTTTGCAATAATTTTTAAATTCTCCATTTAAATTAAAGGGAGGGGTCGTCAGAACAGTGCGTACATGACTTTCTTGTTTTCATGCATGATATCTAGTGATGCATCATGTCAACATAGCTGTAACATGTAAATTTTATGAAATTCATTGTTAACAAACATTTTTTTTACTTTCACCAATTATCAATGTACCTTGATACTGGTACAGTGTTTGCATCGGTTGTAGGGGTCCAGGGATGTAGAAAATTTTGATTACAGGTGGCAAAAATAAAAGTACGGCGATTACAAGCAGTGCACACGCACATTAAGTTTGTGCAAAATGTCCTGATTTTTTACTAAAACTAAATTTTCACAGCCGGCAAATTTTAGCTGACAGCCGGTTGCTTTCGCCAGCTGCCGGCTATTTTCTTCATCCCTGGGGTAGCTGGCAGCCTTTGAGCAGAGTTCGGACGACCCCCCTCCCTTTAAAATAGAACGCCATAAATAATAGTTGAAAGCTTTGATATCATATTAATCTCAAATTACCAGCTCTCTACTGTTTGTCCATATCTTACTTATCTTTCTGTGATAACTGAATTGGTAACACTGCCTGTACCATAGCAGTGTACATATGCGGGCAGTCCCACTACTGTTACCATGACAACACGATTATGCCAATATTTATAATTCCACAACTGTTACCACAGCAACAGGAGTAAACCACGCCTGGCCGTTTCAAAAGTTTGTGAGTATTCACATGAACATTCTGACTTACATTTTTCTGACGCTGCCTTGATGCCCGCCTCATCCTCCTCACCGTCAAACGATAGACTCGCTATGTCAAACCATGACGGCATTCGGAATCCTGCATTAAGAGAGACTGGAATGACATCCCTGGAGATGGAAAAAGATCGAAGCTATGTAATTAAACATTGGAAGTTGGATTAAGTACTTTTTTCTTCTTCCCTAAGGGAGGAGAATTCATGTATTCCCATTGAGAAGTAGAGAACTTATCCGATTTGTCCACTAGAACTGTTTTGCTTTCACTGTCTGATTGACAAGAATTTCTCATCTCTGTCGTACTTGTAAATTCCAGATATTTCAGCCAATACTCTGCTACATGTATATCTTAGACATAAGTTTGGGGGAAAAATAAAATACCAAAGGTATAGACTATCACGGCCCCTCACAGGCTAGATATTCGCTGGTGTAACAGCTGGCTCAGCACAAGCCAGCGTACATGTAGTTGGCTGAGTGAGCTGGCTTGCTGAGACAGACTGCACCAGCCACAGTGCAGTGCGTAGCCAGAGGGGCTGACACAATACCAAAACTACAGAAAGGTTCTGGGCAAGCAAACTATGATTTGCACCACAACACACAATGCTGAGACAAGTACATGTATATGATATTTCAACTCGTGAATGCACCTCGGGGACAGACATTCAGACTCTCAAACTTTTACAACTCTTTTCTGATATATTACCACTTGTGAAGGTTCATTTTAGAGCTCTCGGTGTAACAAAACTTTTTGCTGCCTCAGTTTTTCTAAATTTTTATTTTTCTCCAAAAAGTTAACACAGGGATAGCAGCCACTTTGAATTTTAAATATTGGTGAATCTTGGGTTATTTGTTTAATCCAAAATTTGCACAGTGACCACCCCCCCACCCCCCCGATTTTTATTCTTAATTTTGAAAGAGAATGGTTGAAATATTCCTTAAGGAAAGTTTGAGCAAAAGTTAAAGTCTTTCACTTTCAAGGCACATGCTACCTTAAATGTACGATTACAGTGTTTTATAAACACTGTAGTCCCTGCATGTATTGAACTCTCTCAGTACAAGTAAATACACTCTATACTGATATACTGTTATAAAATACCATCTGCCACAAACATTTGCCACTCTATAATTTCTGCCTCAAAATTCATGCTCTGGCAGCATCCTGTCTTTGAGAAAAGTACAGCTGATGCCCGTTGTTAGATCAGGAGCATTTGGGATATAATATTGAAAGTGCCGTTGGCAACGCAGTGGGGAAATTATACGTTTTGTTGCGAGGAGGAAATTGATCACGCCATACTGAATGCAGATTGCTCTGACACAGTTCTGGCTCATTGTGGGATCACGATTCACCATGCAGCACTCTCACTGCTTACAATACCTGTGTCTTTAGATAAGTTTTCTTACAAAGGATGATGATGAAATTTCTCAATGACAATTGTTACAGACTTCAGTAGTCTTTCAAAGGACCCAGGGAACGATGATCCGATACAAATATTATTGTAAATGTCACACCACTGCTTTCTGACAGTTTTTGAAACATACTTCAGTGCAATAGATGTTTTAATGGGTAATGTGTTTATTCTTGATTATGGAAGAGAATGGTTCTCCTTGAGGAATTATATTCACAAAAGAGTTTAAAACTTTCCTTTTTGAGATACATGTATTTATGATTACATTAAGGCTGAACACATCTCCCAGATGAACAATCCAAGCTGTTTTTGGTTTACCACTTGTGGGAGCTCATTTTAAAGCTTATGGAATGATGAAAGCTTTCGTAGGTCTTTTTTTGTGAAAATCAATTTTGTTTTTCCCGCTCATAGAGTTAACACGGCCATTTTGAATTTAAGATGTTGGTTAATTTGTTTCTCCATTGCCAAATTTAGCGCAGCGACCCCTGTCCCTAATTTTTTTTGGTGTTACGTTTCCTTAATAGAAAGTTTGAGCAAAAGCTTTAAACTTTTCGATTTCAAGTCACATACTACCTTAATAATAGAACGGAGAGAAACCAATATATTAGCATAGAAAATACGAAAGGTTGAAAAACAATTTTCTTGGCAGCACACTGTGCATGTCAGATTTTGCATGAAAAATCTGCTTGCTTCCTGATATGTTCAGTGACTAGGTTATGGTACCAGTACTTGATACATGTAATTTATCAATGACATATTGTACGTCATCATCCTCATCATTAACACGCAAATCTCTTTCTCAATTGTTGACCATATGGCCTTTCTCAGTTGTTGAACATATGGCCATGATTTTGGTCTTCCTAGTATTTTACAGTTTTTGTACCAAAAGTTCAATTGCAGGGCCTCAAGAAGCTGCATTATGCATCTAGCTTCTGTGCTTGGCCCGTGGACTTCACACTGTCTGAGTTAATTTCGTTTAATTTTCAACAACAAAAATTACAACCTGAAAAAATTGTTGTGATACAAACACGCCGACGCAGAATGTTTTAGAATAGCTGAACTTGTACATAGTTTGGTATTATTCGATATAAATATTACGTGGTTTCAGAATTGTTCACAACGTCCACAAAATCCATTCACATTGTTTTGGAACATGTACATGTATATACAGTCTGGCAATCTATAGTACTTGCCTGCAGTATTGGTATAAACATGGACATGCACACATATGGCATGCACTGGGGCAGTTTGGGCCTCCATATCCGGCACCTACCAGTACATGTGTACATGTATGTGTCTATTTAAATTTGACAGACGTGTGCCTCAGAATAAACACACCTGATTCTGTAGTCTGTATGTGAAATCATTTGCTGTTGAACGCTTGTGGAGATCAATGAGTGAAACACGATAATTCAGTGTAACATTTACACATGAGATCTGGTTTCACACAATATCATGTTTCACTTTTCCATCTTATTCACGGCTATAAAATAGAATAGGAAACAAATTTCAGATCAAGAATATCTGATTTCAAATCAAGAATATCAGATTTCAAATCAAGAGTAAATGTATTTGATTTGAAAGACATTTCTTGAATTAAGACAATATTATGAAATTGGTCTCCTTCACAATGAGCATGCTTGTGGAAAAACAGCATGAATTGCCATCAAGGAAAATTATCAAATGAGGTTAAAGGTCACTGGAAAAGGTCAGAGTGTGTCCATCAAAGTCTCATTACACCCATCAGTCAGTGCCTCCTCTCCAATTATCGATATGACTGTACAATGCAGACACCGAGGAAAAGGCCAACATAACGCTTATAATAGCTAAGAAATTGTTGTTCATATTCACTAGTGCAACTGTAAATTGAAGAACTGACCTTTTGAAAAATCTCAAAAAAAAGTAGATCTCACAAGATAAAGGTTGATGATGTCCCCTGCGGAATCATCGCGTTACATATATGTGGTGATCCTTGAAATATTATTGGTAAAATAATGAATGAACCGTACCTTCCGACACGATCTGAAAATCGGTTCCTCACCAGGAATTTCTATCGGTTTGGTTTGTCATGTTTACGGTGATATGACATTGTGATGTCAAACAACACTGTACACACAGTGGTGCAGGCTGAAGTCCAAAACCTGGGCATCAAATCTTGGCAATTTTGACATAATTTTGGTAGTGTAACATGAAACTGGATTTTACAAACAGAACAATAACAGGCGAGCGTACATGAATTTCAAAAAAACTTGTGTCTGATGGAAATTTACGGAAATTTGCGGAAATTTAAGCTACTGGATTCAAAATACTGCACCACTCTCATGTCAATGATAATGTTGAACTCAAAGTGGTAGGGCATAGTTTCTTCAAAAAGCACAATACATGTACATGTACATGCATTTTTTTCTTTTCTGATACAATTGTTGTTGATCAAATCCAATTTATAAAGTCGACATGGCACCCAAGAGACTTTAAGACAGTTGATTAGGTTCACGCGTCTGTGAAAAAAAATGGCCAGAAGCGGTGGATTTTTTGAGAAATTGCTTCTAATTTGAAAAATGCAGATTTCTTCTTTTACACTGAACCGTTTAAATCATCATTCATTTTTTTTAATAACTGCAACATCTGTCCACAATATTTGAAAGCAAGTAAAAAAACAGCTCTTTGAGCCACAGACCCAAACTACAGAGTAACATACATGTACTAGTTTAAGCTGTTGGCTTGCAGCAACTGTATTGTACATCAATACATCTGTAAATAATGTAACATCATAGATGTGGCCCTTCCACTAATAAATCATTGGAATTTTATATCGGCTGTCGCATCAAACAGTAAAATGGCTGCCTCCATTTCTGCATCACTACATTCAAAATCAACCATAGATATTGCAGAAGATGGACTTCATGCCATGAGTTTCTGACATTGCACATTTTTAATGTTTTTAAATTCAAGGGCAATTATAGTAGTTTTAACTTTTCATGAGTTTTGTACCAAGTTTTTGTTTTCAATGTCTACTGCACAGACAGTTGGTTCTACTGCCTGTACAAGCATGTGGAGATACACAGTATTCAGCTTGCCAACTCAACATGTACATGTAATAATAATAATAATAACTTTGTTGCCATATGCATACAAAGCATTGGAAATTGCCTTTCGACATGCTCTCATAAAAGACAAGACAAACCGAACATACAAGTAAAATTATACATACTACATGTAAAAATGCTGTCAAAAACGCTGATAAAAAATACAATTGTTGAGCAAAACCTTAAAAACAATGGCGCACAAAGCTAGGATTGATTTAAAATGCGTATTGCGGATGGATAAAAACTATTATTAAAGCGGACCATTCTCGTTTTGATACTCCGATATCACCTACCTCAGGGTAACAATGTGAAAAAATTGTGAGCGGGATGACTCGAGTTGTTGATTATTGCCTCAGCTTTGCGGATAGATCTTGAGTGATAGATGGATTGTAAAGATGGCAATTCTGCCCCAATGATTGTTTGTGATACACGTACAACACGTTCAAGAGCATTCAATTTGTTCTTGGTGATATTGTTGAACCAGATAGTGATGCCATATGTTAAAATACTTTCTATTACAGAACGATAAAAAGTGACCAGGATAGAGCGATTCACACCAAATTTCTTTAAACGTCTGAGAAAATAGAGACGCTGCTGTGCTTTCTTTACTAGGTGTTCTATATTGTCATGCCATGACAAGCCATATGAAAGGTGAACACCAAGAAACTTGAAAACATTGACGATCTCAACTGCACTCCCATTTATGGTAATTGGGGTATGGGTAAAATGTACTTTCCTAAAATCGATATTTATTTCCTTGGTTTTGTTTACATTGAGTTCAAGATTGTTCGCATTGCACCAATTTCACTTCTGTATGCAGACTCCTCATTTTCAGTTATTAAATCTATGGCTGTGGTGTCATCAGCAAACTTCACAATGAAATTATTAGCATACAAATGAGTACAATCATAGGTAAAAAGAGAGTACAGCAAAGGGCTGCAAACGCATCCCTGGGGAGCTCCCTTATTGAGAACTGTCGACGAGGAAAGGTGGTTATTAATTTTAACAACCTGTGGTCTATTGCTCAGAAAGTTTAAAATCCACCTACACATGGAAGTACCGACTCTAGAGTTCGACTAATTTACTGACAAGCTTGGAAGGAATAATTGTATTAAATGCACACCTGAAGTCGATGAAGAGCATGCGTGCATAATAGTTGCGATTGTCCAGATGAGATAATACTGTGTGAAGTGCAAAAGATACGGCGTCTTCGACAGATCAATTAGAACGATATGCAAACTGATAGGGATCGAGAGTTTTTGGAAGTATAGACTTTATATGGTGAAGGACTAATCGTTCAAAGCATTTCATGATGACGGACGTGAGCGCAACTGGTCTATAGTCATTCAAGCGCTTGACTGGAACTTTCTTCGGTACGGGAATTATTGTAGATTTCTTGAAGCAACTTTACACCACACACTGAGAGAGTGAGGTATTAAAAATGTCCCTAAATACACCCGACAATTGTTCAGCGCATAGGCGAAGGGCACGAGATGGGATACTGTCCGGACCCGCAGCCTTGTGTACATTTACACGAGACAAACACTTCTGTACATCAGACTTGAGGATAATGAAGGGCGCATCGTCGTTGTCTGAGTCAATGCATAACGGGGGAACTAAGTTCTTTTTGTCAAAGCGAGCGTAGAAATCGTTTAAACGATCAGGAAGATCAGCATCACTGTCGACGATCGTATTATGTTTGCCTTTGTATGATGTGACTGCTTCTAGTCCCTTCCATAAGCGCCGGGAGTCCTTTTCTTCGAACTGATTTTCTAGTTTATCGCGATATTGTCGTTTCGCTGATTGGATTGCTTTATTCAGTTCATGTCGTGCCTTTTTACACGTATCAGAATCATTTGCCCTGAAGGCAACGGATTTTGCTGTAAGTTTTGTGCCAACGTAGCTGTTAAACCATGGCTTCTGATTGGGATAACTGCAAACTACCTTTGTCGGAATGCACCAATCGATACAGAAGTTTACGTAATCTGTTACCACATCGGTGTATTCGTTGAGAGCTGAAGATGAATCTTTAAAAACTGACCGACCGGTAGATTCCAGGCAACCTTGAAGACACATAACTGAATTGGCAGACCAGCACTTGACAGATCTAGTTGTTGGTTTCACAATCTTCAGGTTTTGTTTGCATGCAGGTATCAGAAATACCGCAGAATGATCTGATTTACCGTACTGAGGACGCGACAGGGAGCAATATGCACCTTTGATTGTGGAGTAACAATGATCAAGAATCTTCTGACCCCGAGTCGGACAGGTGACATTGTTAATGTACATATTGTTAATGTTGAAAAGCGAATTTTGAATCCGGATGGAAATTCAAATGTAAAAAATTTGACAGTGTACGGTAAATGTACATGCTGTGTGGAAAAGCTCAATTGCTGGTGTTTCAACATGTTTGGGGGAATAGAACAAGAACTTGCGGTTAACACAAGAACGGAAGAAAAATCATCGAGATAAGCTAATGCAAATTTACCCTGAAGATAATGGTACCGGTACATCATGATCAAAGGAATGCATTTTGTTTTCATGAACAGTTGAGTTCAAATCTCTTGCTTGGGAGATTAATTTTTTTTTCTAACAGGAAATACCTCCAGTACATACTATCCAACATTTGGGCCATGAATCAAATTGAATACCATTCAGCGGTTTGAACATAAGGGATTTAATTATTGAATAATGCAAAGTGGATGAAACAACATGCACTGCACCTGATACTCAACTTTCTCTCGAGTCGGATGTACATCTAGATCTGTTTGCTGTTTCAGTGTTTTTAAAAACTTAAGGTACATTGTAGTTTGTGCCTCAAAAATAAAAGATTAAACATTATCTAAAGTTTTCCTTTCCACAAGTAAACTCTCAACCATTCTCTTTCAAAATTAAGATTAAAAATCAGGGATCACTGTGCAAATTTTGGTAATAGATTTCCCAATATTTACCGATATATGAAATTCAAAATGGCATCCCTGTGTTACCTCTATGGGGAAAATAAAATTCCAGATTTTCATCAACTCCATAAGCTTCAAAATAAACCCAACCAAATGGTTGGCCAAAGAATACAAGTTTTAGAGTCTGAAAATCTGTCCCCTACAAGAATTTTACCTTTAATTCATGTAACCATGGCAATGGCATCAAACTAGTGAACATGTAATGCCTCGTATCACATAGCTTCCCTGGTGATGACTAAACAAGCTGCCAACAGTTCGGAAAGTTAAATTCCATGCAAGAGAAAGCCCACCAGCCTGAGAGAAGAATTGTTGGTTGGCTTGGCTAATCTCTGAATCAATCTTGAATGGACCTCAAAACTTTCATGGTTAATCCGCATTGTTCCTGTGTTGCCATATCCCTCATACAATGGTTGACATGTCACTTACATGTAGATGTACAATTACTTGTAAAATTTAATGCATTTTTCCATAATTTGTATTCTGTATGCAAAATAAAATTTTTGCTTCACTCAAAAATATCAAACTCAACCTTGGATTTGAAAACCAGGTCTTTAAAGTTGATACCAGAACATTTTGCTCAGTTTGTACAAAGCTGTAATTAACACTTTTCACATCACTTAGAACACAAAAAAGAAATGGAATTAGGGGCATATTGCCATGGCTACCAAAGAAGTTGTGATGTAATTTATCACAGAAGATGAAACATGATTTTATTGTCTCACATCCATCATTCTTCAAGATCAAAAATACATTAAGTAAATGGATAAATACGACAGCCAGCGTACAAAACGTGAAGTTGAACGATGGCAATAATCAAACTTGAACTACTTACGGTATTAGACTTGTTTATGTGGGTAATGTATATTAAATCAATTACTGGAGTATTCAATATCAGATGTAAAACTAAGGACTGTAGGTACATGTAATTAAAACATGCATGTAAAAAAAACAGAACTCATAACGTTTTATGGTATTAAAAATGTGCCTCAGGATAGATATTTGAATTCTCAAACTTCATGGTAACATTTCATTTTGTTCTACTACTTGGGGGGCCTCATATTAGAGCCTAGGAAAATATTAATTTTCAATGGCTTATTTTTGTGAAAATGGAAATTTTACATTTTCCCATAGAGTTAACACAAGGCTGGTGGCCACTTTGCATTTCAAGAGTCAGAAAATGTTGGGTACTCCATTTTTCTATTACAAAACTTGCCAAATTTGCCATGGTGCAGGGTTTTCTCTCGACTGCGCAATTGCGCAAATTGCACATTTCGAACCACTTTCTGCCCTGTAAAAAGTACTGACAGCGTGAAAATTGCACACAAAACAGAGCAAGCAAATATGCCCCATGTGATGGTGACCCAAGCGCATAGTGGAGTGACATGTGAATTTGCTGTTGTTTCTGCCCCCTAAAATGTCAAGTCTGCCCCCTAAATTTTGATCATTGGGGCAGCAATTTCCCCCTTCAGTGAACATGCAGAGAAACACTGATGGTGACCCACTGATTTTTATTCTTGATTTCGAAGGTGTATACAATATGAACTTTCATTATGGAAAGTTTGAGCAAAGTTTGAGTCTTTCATTCACGTTAGCTCTTTGCAAATTCACAATTAGTCTAAGTATATATGCAAAGGTGTTGCCATAGAAATACCGGTAGTATACCTGTACCTGATACTGAATCACTGTCAGGGTTTGTTTTGAAATATTTGCTACACAAAAGTCTACCAGAAGATTTAACTGCAAATAGCTTGTTTTTTTATTGTTTATTATGTTAGTCGGTTGGGCGCAGTCGATATTATTATTTTGTTGCCCTTCCAAAAATTTCCATTATGTGGAGGGCGGAGGATGTTAGCTGTCAAACGTCCTAAGTTTTGTTTGCCCGGTACTTGTTTTAATAATCAATGGTCCCTAAGGGGTGGACTATTTGATATCCTTGGGGGGAGTCTGGAAGATGTAAAAAAAAGATTCCCAGCAAAAAGTCAATGAAAAAATCAGCCAGAGAAGGCTTGACATAAAAAGATGGGACAGTGGGAAAAAATAATGTACAATGGATTAGGTAAAAAGAAAATAACACCACCTTATCAATCGTCCAGACCCCCCCCCCAATATTAAATGGTCCATCCCTAACAACAAACAGCAATATTTTATGAACCTAAGTGTAACAGCCCTAAATGCATCATAAATGATCATGTTACAGAATAACTATCCGGATAATCTTAAACAGTTGTCATTCATCAGTAGCTTCTTGCTCCTGTTAGCGAGGGGGATAGGGGAGGTAGATTGAGGTGGCTTTGGTCAAAACAAATACCATTTGAATAATTCTTTTACTGGTTCCATGACGCAGCATGCGCTCAGGTACACAATATAGGTTACTCATAGAGCTTTGTAGCCATAGGGTAAACACAGGGTACAGTATGTTACTCGTAGAGCACTATGGCAGGTTACGCCCTGACCTACATTTTTGTCAATGGACGAAAAATGCAAGAGATATTTTTTTGGCATTGAAAATTTGTGTCATTCCTGTATAACAAAGCATTGTACATCACAAAATCAGAAAGCTTTTGTTGTTTTGAGTGTGTATCCTATGTTTGATACAGTCAAAGCGATGCATTGTGGGATAACCAGGAAAAGGTATAATATATTAATTTGGCAAAATATATATTATCATGTATGAAGTTTAATAAGGCAACAATATTGTAAGAATGGTCACTGTCTGTATTCTGTATCTCTTTTTTTTTGCGATGTTTATGTAGTGTCTTCCTTACGACTTTTTGACTTGTATTTTCAGTGAGATTTCAGAGACACTCTAAATTTTTCTATTTTCTGAGTTGCTGTAACCGTCTTCATCCCTGCTATGTGTTTATAAAGCATATATTCAAGATGAACATTATGTGGCCATCAAACATTGCACCTCTGACCAGCTTAGAATTTAAAAAACAATACCCTGTACACCGGTACTGTCACTGAGAGGCGGCCTAAAAAGTCTGAACTTTATTCAAAATTGAAATCATTGTAAATATTGATTTACAATGTGGTAATGTTAGTGTATGAATTTTCCACGGGCAGAAGTGTACATGTGTAACTTCCGGACAAACGGGCCCATAACAATTTTACAGGCTGAGAACGCTCTTACATGAAAATCAAATGCCATAAATGATGTATTGTTAATTTGCAAGGATAGATTGATGGTGAAACCGCAGCAGTGTCTGACCTTTGACCGGGTTTAGATTGATGTATTCTACAGATGGATTAGGTATTATACATGTAACTTTCCAACTCTGTTTGTTAAATCATCACATGACATTTCATTTCCAACAACTGAATCAAATTTTATTCTAAATGTCACGTTTGTTATTGTAAGGGATACTCTATCTCCCCAAGGGTCTTGGTTTAAAGGGCCAGTGACTATAACTTTCAGGGATTTTTTTTTTCACTCTTTATGTTTTTGATGTCAACTACAGCTTCTTGTTCTGCCGCCCAAAGTATGTTGAGATACACAGTGTTTAGCTCATCAACTAAGCGTGTACATGTGAAGACTGCATTGTTACTGCTGCTGCTGTTGTTATTGTCGTTGTTGTTGTTCTGGTCCAATCTAGAATTCAAATGTCAACAATAATAGTGCATTTTACATATACATGTACAGACACTGCGTTTACGAGCTAAATAGTTGGTATTTCAACATGCTTTTGGGAGTAGAACAAGAACTTGCTATTGACATACAACACAAAAATGATGAAAAAAAAATCATCAAAGTTTACAACCACTGTAAAGCCCCCGCTCAATTATCAGATTTATCAAATATAAATATTATTTACTTGATGAAATATTCAATAGAATACAAAAGAATGTCAAACTGTTAATGGGCTGTTGACACATTTCCTAATGCGAGAACCTGGGATTGAGAAGGGCGCCTTTAAAGATATTCTGAGCTTTGAAACTTTCTAAGGCAGAATACAACAATTTTACCACATCGATAGCTTTGATCGCAATTTCAGGTTTGTTACTAAATATAGCTGCACATGCGCGACTTCAGACAACGCTGCCTAAAATTCAGACAAATTTTGTTGTTGAATGCACAGCTGTTGTTGCAGTTAGCTTGCAGTCTGAGCCATAAATCAATACAAATTACATATAGTGTGACTTTAAAGCCGCACTTTTCAATCCCAGGTTCTCGCATTAGTGGAGTTCTCCTCCCAGTCAAACGCTTGGCCAGTACAATGTTTGATTTCTATAACATTGATTACACAAACTGATCTCAACCTTTTGTCACATTTTGCTAATCCTGCAAACAGAGTTTATGCAAGCTTTTGATTGACGGTCGGTTCAAATTGCCAACAGTCATTGATTCCCCACCACAAACACTTGAATTTCCTAAAAAATTGTCTTCCAGTCGCGTTAGACTTTGAATATAACCACAGAGTTAGATCGGCAGCAACTTCGCGCTGACTGCTTGGCAGTCTGTCTGTGGTTTTGCGGCCGGGGAAAACTAAAAAGTTGCATTTTCTGGAGCGTGTGCCTGCGTGTTGCCTGTTTGGTGTCCACTTACACAATAAACGCCGCCATAGCTTGGCGTCCTTTTAAAGGGAGGCTCCGCCTTTAAGTAGCTATTTTAACAGTACATGTAGCAGGTTTTATTTTCGTCATTTATGTGGAAAATTTGGACAAATATTTATACATATTAATGCAAGAGAACAGTGATGCGATCAGCGCTATTCTTAAATTTCCAATGAATTTAACATGTGTCCTATCAAGTTCTTAAATATCCCATGTATGTAAAATATCAATGTCCTAAATGTTGGATAGATTAAAATTTTTAAATATTTTTAGAACTGAAAGTCTCGATGAGAAGAGGGAAATTTCTGAAAGTGATAAATTGACCTAACCTGTTAGTAAATTGAACAAAATCATGTGTATGATGAAAAGATTTAAAATCTCTTCATCATGTGAAATTGCATCAACGTGTTAAAATTAAAGGTTAGGTCAATTTATCACTTTCAGAAATATTTAAATTTTCGGTACTTGCCAAACAGTTTTCACATGTTCTCAACATCTTCATTGATTCTATATCTTCAGTAAATGTGCAGCATAACATGTCACATATTTTGATGCGTGCCAGTGCCAGCCTCAAAGAGATCATATTATCAATACGATCATGACCTTGTAGTCATACATCACGCAAGCAGACAACAGCTATAACTTTTGATAATGCTTTCATTATTTCTTTATCTAGAAGACAAGCCCATCATACATTTTCTGCTTCTTCTCGCTGAAGCAGTCAAACCTGTTTTGATAGTGGTCACCCATACAGAGCAGTCACCTCTTTAAAATCAACCAATCACATATATGCTTCCGAGCTAGCTGCACATCAGCAGCTTTAGGGTGTTAACTTGCAGCAGTCCTGTGGCATTGTACATGTTCAAGGTCCTCTACAGAATGGCCACCTCTCTTAAATGTATGTGGAATTGCTCCAATTTGGAACAAAACCTGTGTATAATGAATGGTCAGCATATTGAATGTGACCTCTGCCAAAAAATGCTTTGAGTGAAGTTAGCAAAAAATGAGTCAATTTTAATTGATTTTATAGCTACAAAATGACTCTTTCAGAAATTAAATGCATGCATTATGATTTTCAAAAGACTTAATATTATAGAATTTTATCATTGCTGCTATCTGTTTCTAAATTCTCCACGCCATGCACCTACACTGGAAGTAATGCCATGACACCCACCCTCTATACTGGCCACCTCCATATACCGATATAGTGGTCACTTTTTGTTGGGCCCCTGGGCGACTATAGGGGTTTGACCGTATCAACGTGGTAGTCTTCCAAACAAAACACATCATTTTAACTTCACTGTTGACAAATGCACACTGGTCCAGCTGTCAAAATCACACAAACATTACCACAAGCACAGTCATAATGGTTTCATAAGATGAATACCAGGCATGTTCAAGGACGTAATTTTGGGTGTAAACAAATAGCTGTATTTGATTGTTATAAACTGAACAAAATACATATCATATCATATGCTGGTATATTGACGGTGCAAATACAGCAATCTGCTCAGTCGAGATGAGGAATAAGCTACGTATTCACACAGCACAGTTACATGTAGAACATGCACAAGCTCTCAGCAAGAGAAAAATTCCTTTTGGGACATTTCACAGCAGAATATGCATGTACTCTTATGATTATTATGGCAATAAAACACATCAGTAACGGGTATACCACTGGGTTTTGACCAGTTATTACCCTGTTCACATTGCATACACTCGCTATTGCTCCTGCATATGTGTGAACTCGCCAAAGTCTCATTGTATACCCATAGCTAGGCGCTTTATTGCTCAAATACACAAGTCACATTTAGCTTTTTCGGTCACTTACAGTACAATATTCTTCAAAGAAAATCTATACATCTCAAAAAATATGATTACATCTAAAGCTACCTCTAATGTATACTTAGAGTAATCTGTCCCTTATCCTATTTAAGTTTTGATAGCATCTGAACATTACCATGTGAATGTACACAGTAGGGTGATAAAAATCTTGTGTGTTTGGGCACATTTTAGTTTGATATTCAAGTATGCGTCATCGCAATCATTAGAGACTCACTCACAGCCAGAATGATGGTGTATATGAAAGGAATAGAGGACATGTGGGCAGACAGGGTGAAAATAATGAGTTCTGCAGACGAAAGCACCGGGAGAGCCATAACATAAAGGAACTATTTGATTTGATCCATAAAAATTTTTTGTATGACAGAATGTACTTGTATGGTGCACTGCTTTGGGTACATTTTGCATTAGACACACTTCTGTGTAGCAATATTTCAAGATGCAGAACAACCTTCACATTTTGGTGAAATATTTTTAACAGTGTATTAATATACAAAACATGTAAACCCAACCAAATTACATGACCTAATCTAATCATGGAGGTACACTACCTTCATGATCTAATCTAATCTAATCACGTACGGTACAATTGCATAATTCATAATTGAGAGTGCTGTAGAGGTTTGGCAATCTTCACGGCATGCATATATGTCTTACAATGTATATGAAATGTAGAATCCAGCTTTATTTCAACATGATTTTATCACTAGTCTGTTTGCTGACATAGTTCTAGACTGACAATTTATAAACCATGTTGACACAAGTGTTTTTCTACCCTATGTTTCACGACACATTTTGCTTTGATTCAAAAAAAAAAAAAATCCATTGGGGCAAATCTCTTGAACATTTAACACCTGTTCCACATACAACAATGTTTCCAAGCAAACTATTCTGTAAATGAATAGAGGCGTCTATCATTGTTATGTGGACACCTGTATGATAAGGACACCTGAACCTATAGCATTTATAGAAAAGAAGGTTATCCATTGCGTACTGGAAGTCTATTTACTTTGATAAAAAGCCAAAGTTATCACTATGTCTTCATACTGAATTTTGTTATAAATGTATCTGATAACGTTGAAAAAATTTATGCCTGCATTGCTATCCATCTATCATCTCACAATGCCTACCTACAACCTTAAGTACAATTTCCATGGAAATTTCCATTCAAATCAAGCATAGAGGACAATAAACATTTTGTTAGATCATAGAATTTGAATCTTTTGACTCGGCTATTGAATTTTCTTTCGAAGAAAAAACATAAAACAGCACCAGAAGGGTGCTTTCTGGCTATACACAGTTCTAGCCTGTAGAACAAGACAACTGCAATGACCTTGTTGCAGTATTGAATATAAGTACCGTACAGTAGATCCTCAGGGCTTGTTCGATCAGATACAGTCATGTCTATGATTGCACAGAGCTCAAGAGTGTTAAGTTGTTGCCATTTATAAAATGTCAGCGATAAGAGAATGCTAATATTTCTGAAAACAGCTCCAGGACGTCATATTAAAAAATGCTTGTGGAAGCAACAAAGATCCCGATATGGCTGTAAAACTAATAAAGTATAATTTAAGAAAGACAAATGTAGTTAATAGAGTGAATAATTGGTTTGTTTTTTTTTTTATGAAAATTAAACATTGATAATGAGTTGTTATCATTATATTTGCATACTGAATGATGGACATTACATACACATGCTATAGCATTAGAGTGGCTTCCTTTCAGGTACAATGCTTCTCAGTGATCTATAGATGTTTTGACCCTCAAACTTTCACAATGCTTTTCTTGTCTACCTTTGTGGGGCTCACTTTGAAGCTTATAAAGTAATTATGTTTTTCACTGGAATCTTTGTGAAAATCAAAGACTGAATTTTTTCTCATAGAGTTAGCGTAGAAATGGCGGCCATTTTGAATTTAATGTGTCCGTAAATATTTGGTTGTTTTTCTAAATCCACATGGTGACCCCAGTGTTTTATTCTGGATTTCAAAAAGTAATGGTTTAAAGTTTCCTTACAGAAAATTTCAAGAAAAGATAAACTCTTTCATTTTCAAGGTGTGTACTACCTCAATCAAGGTATCTGCTGAACTGATGTGCAAAAAATGTAAGAAAGAACGCTAGATAGTTGAAAGTAGAAAAATAAATACACTAAAGACATATCAGCAAAGTGCACTGCAACTTAAACCCTTATCCTGCAAAGTCCATATTTCACTGTCAGATCAAGTTGTTAACCCTTTGAGTGCTATAATTTTTCCAACTAAAATTTTAGTGCAACATTATACCAAAGTTTAATGAATTTTTCTGTAATTTGTTTTTATATTTTGGACCAAATGGAAATCGCATTTCCATGGCTACAGTTCTTTATCAAAATTTGGCAAAAATTTGGAAAAATTTGACTGAGGTATATTCTATAAAGGCGACAAAAATTGATTTTGGCGCTCAAACAGTTAAACTAGGGAAGCACAACATCCACCATATCATAATACATTTGAACAAAAACTTGAACAGAAGATACCGTAAAACACGATTTTTACGGACTTATGTTGCTATAACAGACCATACAAAGTGGGTCAGAATATATGGTTTTGGCTCAATACTGCTTTTAACTGACTTGACAGATCAGGAAATGGTATTGTCTGGCAGGAAAAAGGTTAAAATGAGGTGTCAATACGTGATTTGTTTTTACAATTTGCCAGTATACAAAAAACATAAATGGCCAATTATCCTGGTTCAGAAATAGATGGGGCCAAATTACGATAGACAATCGTCATGGAGAAGCTATTGAATGTAAAAAAACATAGAAATGGAACCCATTATTTCAATAAAAGAGAAATTATTAGAATGAAATTATCCGTATATAAATTGGTAAAGCCTTCGTCATTCATGCTTAGAGTATCACCGTGACAACAAGGACAATCTAATCAATCAATAATGAAGATCATCACATCAAACAGGGAGAAGTCGTGAGATGAAGCCTTATCTCTACTCTAGCCACATCCCTGGATTCATCACACCATGTAGCTCAGTAATTAGCTGTATTGTAGTCCGTGGCTATTTTTCACGACCAAGAAATCAAATGATAACAGTGATTAGCGCACTAAGTCTCTACCAGTGCTCCTGCAAGCCTTAATTTTATGGTCTATTGTATCAAAGCACATGATCATGTAGATGATAAGGACGAACAAACTGCTTTTTTTTTTGATGAGTGGGATTGACAGATATGAGAAAGAGAAACCTTGATCAACTAGTTTTATCTTCAGTTTTCTCATGCATTACTTTTTATCTCAGGTAGGAAAGAAGGAACGCTGAATGGTGTGCGAGTCATGACACAGGTACATGGCTCAATGAGTTCACAATAGAGGGGTACTTCGCAACTTTTTCATAGGTTTACAATACACATTGTCTGACAGGTGTAAGTTGTTTGGGGCCATGGGGATGGGGATTTTTAGCAACAAATATTGCAAGCATTAATTTGAGAAAAAAATAATTGGCATTTTAAAAACCAACTATACATTTCAATATGATTTTAAGCATGACCAAAATCATATTCACAAAAGTTGTGGTTCAGACTGCTCTGTGAGCACATACCGGTAATGGCTACTACATGTAGAAACAAGTTGTTAAATTTATTATTGGCAGATCCTGAGGCCAAACTACATATACCATGCCAGGCTTGCCCAAACCAACATAATGTAGGGTCAAAAACATATTTTCCATGATTTTACTCTGTACTGGATGTTTACCTTCCCTGGCTTAATTCACTATGTATTTTTGATGCTAATGTATTGTCTCATGGGGTGTGACACTGCACTCTATCCACCCTCAATCTCACTCAAAATGCACTCTATCTGCACTTTTCTACCCTTTCACTTCCACTCTTTGGTTTAGTCCTGCTATTTTTGGCAGAATGATTGGACCTGTGTACACAATAGTGGGGGTGTATGAGTTAAACTCCACATCATCTGCATTTGTATGCATTTTTTTCCTTTCATTTTGTTATCATCCAATTTTACTCTTCCTGTGCTTTTATTAGATAATGGCTGCCTTAAAGCAATAAACTTTATTGCAGTGTTGGTCAATATAGACAGAAGACCAAATAGCTTTCACCTTACTTCACTAAGTAGGTATGTATCATAACGTCCAGATGTCATTTGATGCTGTATTTTGGCTGGCAATTTGCAGTGGCTTTGAAGCTTACTGGTATATCTTATTGCATGATCGCCATTATTTATAGGAGCTTAAGGAGTCTGAAACTAGGGCTATTCCCTATCTGATTGGCTGTTTGGAAACAATCCCATGGGAACAATAAGTTTCAGCCAATCAATTGGCAAAAAGCTTCAAAGACACAGCACATTACCCATATTTTGGAAGCCACTTTCTGCGGTGCACCAAAAATTATTTATTTTTATATAAAATTCAGCCATACATCATTGTTACATATGTATATAATAACAATCAAACACACATTTTTAATAAGTACAACATCATGACATAACATTACTTTGGCAATATAATCATGAAAATATTGAGAAATTCACAGTTATTGGGGGCTTCGAGGTATAGGGAGTCTGATATGGTCATCAGAAATCAGATGTGTAATCTCAATATCAGACCAAAAAACCAGTGTCGGGCAAGACCTGGAATACAAGCTGATGTGATTGAACATTTTAAAAAGTTTAACAGTTTACTTACGCTGTAGGACAGACATATTTTATATGTGGTGCCTTTATTGCAGCTAGGGCAGCAGCCCAGCCATGCCTGCAAATTGAAAAAAAATCACACAAAAAAAGGTCAAAAACAATAACATCTTCATTTAGGATTCAGTTTATCTATTTCTCTGGCTACAATTAGCAATTCTTTTCTTCTGTTTTATTTTTATATCAAACAACCCTTCATTTTTTAAAAAGAAGGTACAATAACTGTAACTCTTGATGATATATTAAGGTGGTTGGAAAGGCTAGAGCGTCAGTTATAAATTTCAACAAAACTATTAAAATATAAAAGTAGTCAACATTCTCTGTGGAATAAAAAAAACTAGACATTTGGGCACAAAGGCATTGCAGAGTTATAGCCTGTTAAAACTTCTGAAAAACTGACCAAATAAGAAGAAGTTAGGGAGTCCTAAGTGTATTAACTATGGTAGAGGTCCCCTAGCTTTTAATAAAATGTTTGAAAAGGGAAAGTCAATATTTGCTGTTTTTCAGGAAAGTTTGACAAGGCGGTGCTGGCATTCAGAGTGAGTGACTGCTATTGTAAATGCATTTTTAGATTCTTTGAGTGTCAAAGAGGTGTCAAAAGTGAGATTAACCAAAAAAAACTGCTCTATGACTTCAAAAGAGGGGTGCAAATATGGCTTGTTTTCAACATTTTTGACAGAATAACAGTTTCCTACAAAATTGTATTACCAATTTAATCCAACTTTGAAATGAGATATGGACATGGAATTTTTACAGCCTATTAACAAGGTTACAGATAAGATTTGTACGGCACAATTTTCCTGTATTTGAAGTACTTTTTGAAAAATCACATTTTGAAATTTGAAAGAATTTTTAATAATTTTTTGATATATAACCCATGTAAAATCATAAAAACAAATTTTATTTACAAATCTTGCCGTACAAATCTTACAATAAATAGTGTCAACATATTTATAACTAATTTGGTAATATTAATACTATCCAATCATTATTAAATTCAAATATGTAAAAAAAATCTGAAAAATTAAATTTTAATATTTACTGGTGTCATATTTCAAATCATGGCTGCAAATATACAATTTTTATATTCTTTGGAGAAAATATTAACTAAGGGAGTTATCCTGAAAATTTGAACTAAATATCTTGATTCTAACACTTGAAACTTGACATTAACTCTGATAAGAGAATTGGTGCAAAAATAGCCTTTCCAACCACCTTAATCTTTACAGCCCTGATGCCGGTTTTGTGGACCGAGGTTGTATTGTGGAAGGGCCCAAGCATGCTTGGGCCCATACGCCGTACGACCGAGGTCAGCAAAACCCGTATCAGGGCCGTAAAGGTTTTATCATATACCTTACGGAATGATCAATATTTAGTTAAAAAACATTGTGCAAACATTTTGAAATAAAAATATGAGCGATATTTCACATTTATCACCATTTTTGTAAATATGTCAGAAAAGCGATGACTGCATCACTGTCACCCGCATAATAAGAACGAGGAGCCGTTCGAATCTCGTGCTGCGCTTTGTTTAGGAATGGAACGTTTGCTGATAGTAACATGAGTTGTAACCAGAATGAAGCTGGTTCTGAAATACACACAATTGCCCGTATTTGGACGCGGTGTGCCTGATTACAACTGTAGAATCTCGCACTCTATTGTTTACAGTAAAAACTTTCTAAATACAAAAGTAGGTCCAGAATTCGACGTGTTCATCCAAATATGGGCACCGGGCCGGGGTGTGATACTTAAAAAAATGCACAGATGTGAGGGCACTTTTCCTCATAACTTTACACAGGCATGTAAATCTACATGTAGGTAATATATGATAACGCTATTTTTGTTACATACAACCAATACATTACATGTATCTTATTCTTCTCACCACAGTACATGTATGCTTTGACCTACACAGTACCATTATTAGCCCTGTACACTCAATGCAATATGCTTAGACCTACAAAGTACCCTTATAATATTAACCCGGCATACTACAGTAGCACTCAATGCAGTAAGCTTTGACCTGCAAAGTATCATTATTAACGCCCTGCATACTCAAATGTACATGTATGCAATTTTATTGTCGACAAATACATATTTGTACTAGTCAAATATTTCAACATGCAGATAGAAGAATGAGAAAATTATATAAAATTAATGAAACCACTATAAAATGAAATGACAATCATCTAATCTCCATAGTCATAATATGATGTCCTATGCAAAGTTAATACAGTGAATGACTAATTTGGTATAGCGTTGGGGCAGAATGTGCCTCAGAGTCAGATATTCTGACTCTCAAATTTTTCCACAACTTTTCTGCTTCTGGGAGTTCATTTTGATCTGGGAAGGAGCAGACTTTTAGCCATCTTGGTTTTGTGAAAATCAAAAATTTGACTTTTCTCTGAAGAGTTAACATTGGGATGGCAGTCATTTTGAATTTCAAATGCCAGTAAATGTTGGGTAATTTGTTTCTCTAGTACAAAAATTTACATCAGGAACCCCAAATATTATCCTTAATTTGGAATAAGAATGGTTAACTGTTTTCTGAAGAAGGTTTAAAGAAAAGTTAAAAGTGTTTCAGGTTCTTGAGGCGTACATACATGTATGTTGTACTTTACATATAATTTGTTGGTTATGAAATGAGACAAGAGAAGTAAGAGATATATTTAACTGTAATAACAAATTCACAAGACAAAACCAATGTCATGCAGCTAGAGTGCATACAAGTATCTGTACCATAGCATACATAAATGTAAACTGAAGCAAGGTACCTACCCAGTGTCTCCTAGACCATGTAGGAAGATGACCTGAAAATGAGACAAGAAAAATGTACATCAGTGGACCCTTCATGTACCAGTATCATGAGACACATAGTGTCTGAACAAAGAGTGACAAAGTATGCCTTTTACAGAATAATAATTCATACTGAAATACAATGTAATTATAGTTGGTTCTATTCCTAGGTTGATATGGATTTTCACAAACCTCCTGTTTCTTCCGAATTAAAGCATGTCAATGTATACATGTAAGCATAAATCCTTAATGGATGCAGGCAAATTAAATTGATCATAAATGTCATCATCTCTGTAAAACTATCACAGTGGTCAATTAACTAATTGATTGATTGAATTAGCACAATGTACAGAATTCATGAGTTCAGGTACATGTATTAATTAATGGCTATTATTCATAAATTGCTGGGAATTATACCATCCCCATGAATTCAAGGGGATTATACATACAATGTATGTACATGTATGGGAGAGTACCATTCTCTTTGAATTCCCAGAGATGCGCAGTATTATTACCCCCCCCCCCCCCCCATCCCCTACATGTATTTTCTTCATGTCCTCACTGAGTAGATACAAAGGATAAAGCTGATAGTCTGAATGCATGACACAATAGTGCAACCTCATGATTTCGTATTGGGTACCTGTCCTTCGTTTAACTTGACAAGTTGACGACAGATAATGTCCTTTCATTTCACACCTCAAAATGAATAACTTGGAGATGATCCCATCCTCATAAAGTATTGTGGATGCCACAATCTACATCCTGTCATTTGCTGGACCATCTACACATCAGGGTAAATTGCAATTTCTCTGTGGATTTCTGCAGAGAAATTTCTGCAGTGCAGAAATCCATGTACAGTAGTTGCACCATACAATATCTCTGTTTTATCCGCAGAACCAGCGTTATTTTTTCAGCAAATTTGCTGGAAGAGTTCAATTGCAAATTGTAATGGTATACAATTACAGTAATGGGCCTGCCAGTTATAATGACATTTCGTGGAACATCATGTGCTGCTCATTTACAAAAGCATCTAAGCATGATAGATGCTTTAATTCATAACCTAGGCTATGTACATACACAAAGCATGAATACTGTAATCTTGTTTCAAAAAAAAATGATTGTATTTACCATACACTGGTCTAGTGTCTACTCAATATGCTACAAACATGTTCGTCGATGGCAAAAGAAATTTCACAATTGATTTTCTTGCAATTTTTTTGCACGACTGTACATATCCATCAGATTAACTTAACTTTTCAGGAATGATGGATGGAATGTTAGAAAATCACACTGACCGAATGAGATGCTCCAAAATTTATAAGAAAAAAGTCTGTTTTGTCGACAGATTTGACGTCATTGCAGTGGGACAACGTGAAGCGATGTTCACTCGGAAGTCAAACAGACCATTACAATCAAAGCAGAATGATCAATAATAGAGCTCAATGTCTGCACGCTAACAACCTCACTAGTAATGATTTCTATGGCCTCCTTTCTGCTGAAAGTACCGTATAGCTGTCACTGAATGCGACTGAAATGACAATTTGCGGACAAATTACTGCAGTTTAAATTGTACCCAATATTACTTGATCTACAAGCACATCTAATGCTCAACTTCTCACATTAATTTATTCATTTATGCAAATTGAAATGTTTGAGTATGTAAATCAACTGATCTTTGGGAAACATTTCTTGGTGTAAAATCTTATATTATACGGGCAATTTGCAATACATTATACTCAAGCAAGCTGCTAAATAAAAATATCCTAAACACAGACAGACTATAATTTGGAAAGTTTGTTGGACTGGATGTGATTTTGTTTGTAATAACAGAACTCTAAATTTAGATGAGGAAATTTTTACATACATATCTTGTGAATTCTTTGCATAACACGTCATGTACAGTATGATGTGTATGTACATGTAACAAGGTGCTACATGTAAGTGGATCCATCGCACGTGTTGACTTTTGACCTGGATATTATAGCTCCATTCTCGCACTAATTACCCAGTTGAGTGGCAAGAACTGCATGTACATGTACACAACAGTACAGTTTAGCATTTTAAATTTCAACTCTGCCAGCTGTTTACACTTCATTGAACGGAGACCCTACGACTGGACAATCCCTAAACACTGGCAGAGCCTGATTTACTGCACCGGATGTATCTCATAATGGCTTCTAATTTGTAGCTCATCTTGCGTGTGCACCCATTCAGTACGTGTACAGATTGCTTGAATAGCCACATCACAGGCAATGTTTGCTTTAGTGAATCATGTTGGTGTACCAAACTGTTGAAATTTTTTTTCACTATTTTTCAACTCAACATATATTACATGATTGGAGGTACATGTACATGCAACATCGACAATGAATGATTGTTATTAATGTAAGATGTTAATATTCATTAACAAAATTTACATGGATCACTCTAGAAATCATTAATTTTACTTACTAGAATTACTCTAAATTTGATGATTTTGATTTTCTGACAGGAAACTTAAAATTTTACATCTCAGGCTCTGGCTTTGCTTTCTTAGCGCCAAGTTTTTCCATATTGAAAGTTTCATACGTGTTTGAGACTTGATAGGCTATTTTATGGTAAATATTGGTTTCAGCTTCATGGCAGTGAATCCCAAAGTTTTTTGCTGTAAAAATGAAATTCGATCAGTAAGGGACTGCAAATTTGCAAAATATCATGGTTCTGCCACTATACTGTATATCACACAACGTGGATACTACAGTGTACATGCAAATGTATATTGATCATATAACAGAATAACACAGCCAAACAATCGCTTTCGACAACTTTGATCTGAAAAAACTGGGCTGGTATTAAAGTGTGGTGCAGAAAAGGAGACTGGTGGACCCAGACAGTGTTTTGGCATTAATCGCCGGTAACCTATGGAGTCATTACTGTTATGAGTTTGGTTTGGGATACTGTACATTATTATTTTATTATAACTGACTGCAGAAAATACTGGCATAAGTGAATTATATTTTTATACCGGTAGTTACTGTTGCAGTACTATTCCCGCATAATTTCACGGGTCTCTTTGCCAAATGGAATCCTGGAATGGATTAGCAAGTGGGCATGTCATCAAAAAGGAATGCAGTCATCCTTTAACATCAGGTCTGAGAGTGAGGCAGTGTGTATGATTTATTTGTAGCAATGCCTAAATATACCTGAAATGTAAATTTGGGCAATTTAGAATTACATTTTTTTCTCTTATCAAAGATGTGTTCCATGTTTGTCATTGACGGTGGTCTGGTCTCTTCCGTTTTAAAAATGACTGACTTTCTATCTGATCTGATGTCCGTGGAACACAAAATATCCAATACAGACCAAAAAAATAATTTTGTCGTGAATGGGAAATAAAAGCAAACAGTAAATGGAAAGTGTGCATATGAGTAAAATCTGGTCAGAATTATCTCTTGACTGAATGACCCGGGGCATCTGATAACTGAAGGAGCAATACTGTGATAAGAAAAACTTCACTGATGAGAACACACGCAGAGTTCCAATTCTGCATTGCACTCACATTTTCCAGGTCACTCGCAGACATCCTGAATAACCAAATAAGCTGCGATTAAGCTCGTGCGGTTGTAATCAAAACATGGCAGCTCTCTATGTTTGCACACTGACATATCAATTGGGACGGACAGAAATAGCTCTCGTTCTGATGTGTCAAAAAGCTCTGGCATCTGTGACTGGAATTTTGTAGTAGGGATATTTAATGTTTTGTACTGATGGTTCTGAACATATAGCAAATACATTGCAATTTTATCCGTTATACATGTAGTTTTTTTCTAAAAATTCATTTTTAGAAATGAAGTATTTTATCAATGAAATTATGATTTAAAAATAATGAAACAAGTAATAATAAACACTTAATGTATGGATGCTAGGGAAACAATGAAGGATAAATGGTTGGAGCTTGCCTTGCTACATGTACATGTACAACGAAAGATATTCTTTATATATTAGACATGAACGTATTGTTGCTGTATTAAATTCTGGTAAATACTTGTTTATGGATTGCTTCATATTCATTCTCTGAGTTCTGAGATTGGTCAACACAGACTGTATAGACTTTCAGCATTTCATTTGCTGCACAATGTGACCCTCTGCTGGCCTGAGTATAAATGTCAACTAAGTATTGCCTGGCTCAGTGAGCAGGTGTTGCCAGCAATGCGTTGGCCACATCAGAACATGGTACAGATTAGAAGCTGTGCAGTGAACTAGATAGAGGCTATATGGGAATCTCAGGGGCAGTCTGTAGCTGATATTGTACGGCTTTTACACATGTCTCTACTGGATGTACTTGTCAACTAATGACAGGGAAATTCCTTGTAAAACTTTCTTGACTCGAATTGAACAGAAATGCTGCCGATATCTATGCAATACAGTACCAATGTACAATGTATATGATATCGTTATGCCGATAGTCATTTGTACAAAAATATTGTATTTCATCGGCGTTATCAATCATGATATGATCATGTGTGTTTCTAGTGGAGTATTGCCATATCAACCAATGTTTTATTTAAACAAATGATCAAAGCTTTGTGTAGATAAACAAAACAGAGATTATCAATTCCGTATTCCACTTTGTGTTGGCGGAGATGGTGCATGCCGGAGATAAATCCATGAATACTGTAAACACAGTCAAAGTATCCTGTTTTGTGTACAAGTGACCCAGGCAGCTGGTCACGATATAGCGCCACTGTTATTTATAGATGAAGACAGTAATAAACAAAGTGGACACATATCACCGAGACATCAACTACGAAGACAATTTTTTCACACTTTTACCCTTTTGACAGAAGGTAATTTTAAATTTAAAAAACTTTTGCAAAATTATTTATGACATTGAGCAAAAGGGCAGTCTCAGAGAAGAACATGTTTGACCAAAATAAATTGGCGAGAAAATTTACATTTGCAAGTTTCTTCATCTTTTGAAGTCATATCTGGAAATCAAATTTGATACCTGTAGCCCTCAAACAAGATTTTGCACAGATGATTTTTTTCAAGAAAAATGAACAAAAGACCCAAAAACTTCTCAAAAATTGAATAAGTCTCTCAAGTTCAGCCTTTAAAAGCTTCATGTATAAGTACAAGCTACATACATGTATATTGGATAGCAATATCAAAGAAGATATTTCTACAAAAAACGATGATACAGTAACCTTTGAAATTTGTATTACGGAAATTTCATGCTTATTTGAACAAATCCAAGTCATCCCTAGTGACTTGCAAACCAAAGCTACAAGTTTTCCCTGCATCGCTAACACAGTGTTGCTGATAAAAAAACACACTACATGACTCATTTTCTTGCAGTGTAAATCCACACTTGCATATTTGGTTAAATGTTTGTTTCAAAAACAAAGTCAGGAAGAGGAATAAAATTGTGTTTTCTAAAGTATACTAGCAGTAGTAGGGTTCTTCATTCCTAGACGTACCGTACATGTAAAATTCAATAAAAAAGTATATTCAATATACAACTTTTCTTTTCTTGCACCAGAGATGGCCAGCTGATTTCATTTGTACATATACATGTACATGCGACAATCAATTGAACGCATTTCTTTGTAAAACTTGAGAAGTAATTAAAGGGCCAGTAATGCTTACTTTTGATGATTTTTTTCACCATTTTTGTTTGAAATGTCAACTGTAATTTCTTGTTTTACTTGGCAAAGCATCTTGAGGTACACAGTATTCAGCTTGTCAACTCACCCTGACAAGTGTAAAACTGCACTGTTATCGTTGACAAGTGAATTCTGGGCCAGACTAGAATTCAAATGTAAACAATAATAATAGACGCTGTGTTGACAAACTACAGTTTGTACATAGTGTTTCAGCGTTCTTTTGTGAGTAGAATAAGAACTTGCAATTGACATACAAAATAAAAACGTGTAATTGACAAACAAAATAATAATAAAGAAAACAAATCATCAAAAGTTAGCATTACTGGCCCTTTATCTGATTGTAAATTCTCAAAAAATTCAAAAAAATTTTTGTTCCCAACATATTTCTTTGTACATCGTTGGTTGATGAATAGCCTATATCAAAACTGTCAACACAACAATCTTTATATGATTATTACATGTTGTTAACCGTTACTTCCGTATTCATAATAACAGTGAATTTGTAATTTCCACTTCTTCATTCCCCATCACTATTTGATTGCAGTTTGCAATGGGTTACATAATGAGACGATACATGTAAATACTTCCCTGATACTCACCACCTCTCAGTACCTAATTTTATGATTTGCCAATCAACAAAACTACTTGGGAGTACAATTTGCCAAACTAATTCTGTGGTTAACTGTTTGTGGTGTGGACTTATAGATGTGTAAAAATATTTTGTAATGAATTATTAACTAAGCCAGCCAGGGGTTTGTTGAAGGGCCAGCAATGCTCACTTTTGATAATTTTTCACCATTTTTGTTTTGAATGTGAACATTTATTCCTTGTTCTAGTGCAACAAGTCTTGTAGACATGCACAGCATTCAGCTTGTCAACTCAGCCCATACGACGTGTGTAAACTGCATTGTTATTGTTGAAAAGTGACTTATGGTCTGGACTAGAATTCAAATGTAAACAATAACAATGCATTTTTAATACACAAATAGCTACGCAAAGTTGACAAGCTAAATATTGGGAGTTTCATCATTCTTTGGGGAGTAGAATAAGAAGTTGCAATTGATGTAAAAATGAAAAATAATGAAAAAAAATACTAAAAGTAGCATTACTGTTTCTTTCAGCAAAAAAATCATGTATTTGGCAATTTTCATGGAGGTAATGAAACATACATGTAATGTTGTTCTGTGATGATACTGATACAGCAAATGAAATATTTATTTAACCCTTTTCCTGCCAAGTCGGTGAAAATCCGCTTGAAATTCGGTGTAGCTAGAATCTGAGCAGCCACGGCCGTTATCCTGCCAAGGCGGTGGAAATCGGGCTACTTTTTGGTACCCCCTTTCCTGCCTAGTCGACGAACTACTGTACGTGTAGCAAACCCTTGCTCGCGCTAGGGGTCGTTCGAGGACAGGTTTTGGGCGAGGAACGGCGTTTGCTCTCGAAATGGGTTCACAGAGAGTCCAACGACAGGGAAAGGTGCAGAAGCTACCCAGCCAGTCCCCCACCCCGTTGGGGGACTGGTTTTTTTGGGGGGGACGAGTAGCGTACTTGGCAGGTTAGCACGGTGACGTATCCTAGCGGAGTTTGGGCTAACTTGGCTCTGAGGCACTACATAGATTGCGGCCGAAATTGACCGTCTCGGCAACGCTAATCTGTAAGGCAACCGCCTAAGACCGCCTCAGCTGGCGGTGCAATTTTTGCCAATGGTGCGAGACGAAAATCACGGACTTAGTCCTGATTGACGGGAAGTGCGGACGGATTTGACGGACTCGGCTTGATTAGTCCCTGACATGGAACTGATCCGAACGGACTTGAGCGACATTTGTGAAGGGTAACCACCGCTTTTAACCGACTTGTTACCTTCTCGAAAAGACTACCCACTCAGATGTCGGACGTTGTCGGCTGCACTTGGCTCTAGACGTTCAAGCCGTGCAACGAAACACACCGCCTCAGCCTTGCCATTCACGAACATGGCCTCAAAATTTGATACCATTGTTCACCGACTTGGCAGCTGCGGTTAGGTGTGTGAACCGTTGTTCACCGACTTGTTACGCCTATGTTGTCCCTGTGAAGTTCGGCTAACGGCCGAGTCTAACGGGAGTTGGCAGACCTGTGTTTGGTTTATACTGTAGTATGACCGACTCAGGTAGAGGTACCTGTCGGTATATTCCGAGTTTTACGCACTCGGGCGTCAATGACGGGTCGTCATCACCGCTGATGACGTAGACGTGCTGGCCACGTTATTTGAAGGAGCCATGTTTGCCCAACGGACGAGGCCGAGACAGCTGTTGACAATTTTGGCATCCTTCATCTTTGACCGCCTTAGTTGGGTAAGCCGCTCGGCAGGCGACGGTTATGACCTAAACAAGCCGCTGAAGCACTGTTCGTTGCCGTACAAGAACGAGACGGCCAGTCCATTACTGCTTAATGGGCGATCTGTCGGGTTGGCTTGTCACCGACTTGGATGACAATACGCCCTGCGCAGGCGTACTTAGAAGGGACATGAGGTTAAAGATACGGGTTTCCCACCCGTACTAAACATGGGCTTGGGCCTGGGTGGCAGGTGCGCATGCCACGTACCCAGCTGGACGGAATGTCAAGTTGAGATGCTAATGACATTGACTATGTTATGCTAAGTGCTCGAGGGATTTGCATCGCAAATGAGTATTATTAGCATATCAAATGGTGCGGACAGGCAATTTACATGACGGGTAGGAATGTCAGCGCCGGTTGGTGGACTGATTGCCGTAGGTCCATTATAATAACAGGTGGCTGCATATATAAACACCCCTGCGTCCAATCATGTCCAGGGCTTTGTTTCCCTGTGGCTTTAAAAGGGTAGGGACCTGCTAGTCTGTCGACACTGTTCCAGACATGAGCTTGACGGACCGCAAAAGTTTTCTGAAGGCGAGCAGACGACTGAAGCTCAAAGATGCAGAGTCTCCGGGCGGTAGTGGTAGCGATCGTTGTGATGTCCCTAGTAAACGTTCTAAGAAGTCGGGCAAGAAACGCTCCCGTAAGGCGAAGCTATCTCCGGCTGAAAAACCCAGTGGTAAGCGTAAACGTAAGACTGATCGTTCTGCCGATGAGGATGATGACGGGTCACCGGTTGCCAGTGGTTCTCACCCGGCTGCTCCGGAGAGACTACTTCACCTGCAGAGACTACATCTGCTCTTGTGGGAGATACTTCACCTGCACAGACTACGTCTGCTGCTGCTAGTGAGACAGTTAGTAACGAGACGGCTGATGCCATTGGTTCTCCCCGGCTGCTCCGGGAGAGACACCACCTGTTGCGTGCACCATGAGCCCTCATCCTGCGTCAGGAGAGGTTCCTGTGCCCAGTGCGAAAGAGCTTGAGTCCTCGTCATCAGCAGAGGCTGCCCAGCCCGCTCCTGCCATAGTTTCGTGTGCTGCGATGTCCCCGCCGAAAAAGATAGTGTGGAGGGTTCGTTATCAGGATAGCCCACCTGATTTTGAGCCAGATATGATCCTTGATGCCGCTACGGGCGAGTTCAGGCCCAGACGCCCAGACGACGGTGATATCACCGCTGAGTCCGACTCGGAGGTTGACGAGGATGCGGCAGAGGACGATGACTTTTATGACAGGCAGTATGTAGGTGAGGCAAGCTCTAACGACGATGATGACGTTGCTGCTGTGTTGGCGGAGGACGACACCCCTCCTGTCTGGCGTATGTCGGAAACTACCGATGCTAATATATTTGAGGAGACCGATTTTGACCATGAGAGAGGACCGACTTTCCCCTTGCCCAGCCACTCCCGTGAGATCGATTACTTTTTTAAGTTTATTCCAGCTACACTGATCAGATTGGCCAAGGACGAGACTAATAAATACGCCAAATTCCACCAGCGATATATCGCTAGGAAAATAGATAAATACTGGCGTAACGCTGACTACCGAGAGGTGCAGGCGTTCATTGGCGTCTTAGTCTGTATGGGTATCGACCGTAAATCATCAGTGGAGGATTATTGGTCTAGCGATCCCTTTCTGAGAAACCAGGGTATTTCTACTGTGATTACCCGCAGTCGCTTTCAGCAGCTTATGCGATACTTTCATCTGGCAGACCCAGAGAACGATCCACGTTGTGATCCTGATGAGGCACGCCGCCGACGTCGGTGTCAGGAGGATCCCCTTTATAAAATCAATCCATGGATGGAGCCCATAGTTGACAGGTGCGTAAATAATTATAAGATGGGTAGAGAGATCTCCATCGACGAGGGCATGGTGCGATTTAAGGGCCGTTCTAAATTAAGCAGAGATTACCGCATAAGCCTGATCGAGACGGTTTCAAGATATGGCAGCTGTGCGACTCCAGCACTGCATACATCGCTAACTTTGCACCGTACCTAGGTGTGAAATTTCGGGATCGGACTGAGGGAGACGGCAGGAGCGAGGTGTGGTGAAAAGAATTACGATGGAGCTGGTCCAGCCATTCTGTGGATATAATCACAGCCTATTTTGTGATAGCCTGTTTAGCACGGTCGTTACTGCTAGAGAGCTGATGGAGACCGGGACCTACATGGTCGGGAGTTTTAACCGCCGTAATCGTCGCACCATGCCCCCTCAATTAATTCCGCCGGGTAAGAGGAAGTGCCTTCCTCTGTCTGTTGGGGATATGAAAGCCACGACCAGAACGGACTCTCGTCTTAACATCACTGCTTATCAGGATAGTAACGCTCAGGTGCTGATCTTGAATACGGTCTATCCACCCTTGGAGTGCGTGCCAGTGGGGGAGGGAGACGAGCAGCGACAAGTGCCTCTGTCGCTGTATAATTATCGCCGGTACATGGGAGGCGTCGACCGAGCCAACCAGAAGCGCAAGTACTTTCACACTGGGCGCAAGAACCACAGATGGTGGACATATCTGGCATGTTACCTGATTGATGTTGCCCTGGTAAATGCATATATATGCTTCAAGCATGTACACCCTGATAGTAAGCTGACCCATAAGATGTTCATCTGCGTGTCGGGAAACAACTCATTGGCGGTTATTGTGGGCGATCGCAGCCAGTGTGAGAGAGGTCGAGGCCACCGTTTCTCTTCCTCGTACATAAATCCACAAAATCAGCCGATGCACGTTGTCAGCCGTTTGGAGGGGCGGCAGAAATGCTGTAAAGTATGCAGCAGAGAGGGTAAGACCACTGCGAGCGGACGACTGTCTGAGACGTCCAAAGGATGTAGTCTGTGCGGGGTTCATCTTCACGAGGGCGAGTGTTTTGCGGCTTTTCATCATCGCATGATGGTACGAGGTAAGAGGAGCGTTGGCGTGCAGACCTCTACTCACACAACCCCGACGACACCCATCAGTAAGAGAACCCGACGTAAATAACGGACAGGGGACAGCTTCGCCTAACAGTGGCTTGACTGTATTCTTAACACGGACCATGATCACATTTTGAGCACGGTTGTGCCGTTTGTTTGTGCTTTACGATCCCGCTGATTGTAAATTGAAACACGGATTATTTTGTACAATCCCCCGATTGTAATCTTTGTAACACGGACCATGCACTCGGACGTCGAGACAGACTCCGAGATTTATTATTCGGCATAATGTAAATTATTCCCAAATAAAATACTATCTATGGATCGCATATTTTCGTTTGTTTTGTTTAGACGGATTATTTTGTACAATTTCCCCTATTATAATTTTTGTAACACAGATCTGCCACCCCGATTGTAATTTTTGAAACACGGACCATGCACTCGGACGTCGAGACAGACTCCGAGATTTATTGTTCGGCATAATGTAAATTATTCCCGAATAAAATACTATCTATGATCGCATATTTTCGTTTGTTTTGTTTTTACCTCCACTTTCGTTTTTGGCAGATCCGTAAGGACGCTATAGTAATGGATGAACGTGCGTTGTATCACGTGGGAGGGCACAGCCCAACGGAGGCTGTGCTCGTGCGACGTAGACGTTGTACCAACCATCTGTCGTTGGGTTAGTGCATAGAGCAGTTGCACTGTCCAGAGCTAAGGTGGTACAAAACTGCACCTTAGTAACAACTGCACAACTAACCTGTTAGGAAACGGTAACACTAACGAGCTAAGTGTGCACTGAACTGGCCAAACTACGTACACGCCTTCCTTCAATGGCGAAGCTATGTCGTTGACACTACGTCAAAGCAGACTGCACTGTGCGACTCTTCCAAGTCGTTCAAAGTGCGTGGCCAAGTGACACAACCCAGGGGAAACAGGACAGGTTTGAGGGTGCTGCCGCACCCATAGCACTAACCCCTGGGTCTTCTACTAACCCACGAGCGAGGTGATGTTTCCCCGGTGTGGACGTGCGTGCCGGCGAACGAGCTTTACTTCCGCAAAAGTAAGCTAGAAAAGGGCATAAAAGTGCACGTCCCCCGGGGCAAACAACGCCCAAGACCTCGTCATTTTTTCGACACAACCTCATCAGCGGTTGCCCCTCTATACGGGCATGCAAAAATTTTGAAGTCTAACACGTATATGGTCGGTAATCGTACCCGAAAATGCGGTATTTTCCCGCCAAATGCCTGGCAGGAAAGCGTGCAGGAGAGCCTATCTTCTGTAGACACGGAAAAGGGGGCCGGTTTTGACCGACTTGGCAGGATAACGGACAGGGGCGCTCGGCAGGAAAAGGGTTAACGCTGTTCCATTTGCCGAAGCAAATAGAATACCTTGATGTCTAGAACACAATTACCTTTGTACATAATACCAATATTTTGAAATAATCCGAAATATACTGATAGCGTTTTGTGAGATTAAGAATGCTTTTCTTTCTAAAATCAATACAGACTTTTGTGACAAACACCAAATTTATCATCAAGCTTCCAAAACAATACCCTAAATTTCAATAAGATAGGTTCCAACAAAGTTTGTGACCTTTTATACAAAGCAATCTTATGGGAATTAATTGACATATGGTGTTTTAGTTAAGGTAGTATGCGCCTTGAAAGTGAGAGACTTAAACTTTTGCTCAAACTTTCCTCAAGGAATATTTCAACCATTTTCTTTCAAAATCAGGAATAAAAATTGGGGGTCACTGTGCATATTTTGGAACCAGAGATAAAAATACCAAGATTTAGTTGAAATTCAAAATGGCTGCCATCCATGTGTTAACTTTATTGAGAAAATTAAAATTTTCCATTTTCGAAAAACTAAGACTGTTAAGTTTTCATACGTCAAGAGCTTTAAAATGAACCCCCACAAGTGGTAGATTAGAAAAGAATTGTAAAGGCTGAGAGCCCGAATATCTGTCCCCGAGGCACGATCTACCTTAAGGCCAACACTCCTGTAAATTTTACTGATATTCCAATATCATGTTTCTAGGTTCCCTTCAGAATATCAATTTAAGTTACGATGTTCATTAGAGGACAATTAAAATAGTACAGGGCAGTGTTCTCCACGGCTAGAAAAAACAGAGGGGTGGCCAATTTACATAACATAAATACTTTGCATATACTTTTGTAATGAAAATGTGTTCTTTTGTACAATTATTAAGATAAGAATAGTTTGCTCAAAATCAGAGGGGTAGCTCACCCTAGAAATCCCCTTGTGGAAAACCTCTGAGAGGTTCTCACACAGTATATCTTCCATTCAAAAGTCTTTTGAAAAACACTGCATACAAAGGGATTTAAAAATCTTTAGAACCAAAAATGCAAACTCGGAATTCACGCTAGATAGATGACACTACAATTCATGATGAATTGAAATGAACCCACCGTAGCTGTGTGCCTTGTCGTTAGGGGGTATCACTACCGGTGACACTGAGGATACACCAGTTCCGGTGAAAATCACGGACAAGACTATGCTCTGTACATATAATAATTTCATTTTGCAACAATTTGCGTCATCTGCAATGGAGAGGATCGATTGGATGACGTGGATTGCCAGTGCAGAGTACCGTATATGTAACACATGTTGCACTGAAGTGTGACACTCAAGTGAGCATTGGATTCAGATTCACACAACGAATTCACTTCACCAGCAAAGGGGTTTCAAACTGGCTCCATGTATGTCACTGAAGCTTCATAGTCAACAACTTTCTATGGCGATTTCTGGGTGGTGGTGAAGTCCGCCATCCAACATTACCGGGCCAAAATTGTGAGCTTACATAAGTGCAGCAATGAGTGAAGTTGACTTAGGGGCGACGTCAAAAGATCGATGTTTGAAAAAAAACTTAATTGCTTAAGTTTGGGGTGGGGGGTTTTGGCCAAATTAATTTCTGTGCAGTCAAAAACGATTTAATGTCTTTTGGCAAATTTACGATTTCAAGGCTGTTTTTGTATGCTAAAACCGATCCAGTCACCTGTATTTTTGTTACTTTATAATGGTTTTCAATTTTTATTTAATTCAATGGTACATTGGTACGTCGTTTGAAAGAATTAGTACAGGGTATGAGTCCGCAATGTTTTTCAATTTTAGGTCAGTTAAGTTAGAAGGGGGGGTGGGGGGGGTCTGAGGCCAAACTTAAGCAATTAAGTTAGATTTATTATATTGAACTTTTGATGTTGACTTAGCAGGTGTGTTGTCGGTGTGCGGTTACTTGCAAGACACACTGCAGGTTTCACTATCAGAAGTCATAAAACTGTTGTGTTGTGTAACATCAGTAACTTAGATGAGCTAGCAGCTCAGAAGGACGTCAGTGGCAAAAAATTTTTCTTTGAATTTTGAGTTTCTTGCAGTTTTTTCTTCAACCATTTGAGATTTGGGCAAAACTCTTTGAGTCAATTTCTAAATTTCTTGAAATCTACTTTGCCCTGTACATTCAACATGGAAAATTTATTATAAAAGTCAAAATAAACATTTGAGTCATTGGTACATCATACTGACTTTACAGCCAAACTGTTTTCTTGTATGTATCAGGATGATTGCTCATCTTTGGTATTTTACAATTCTGTTCAGGATCAAAACGATCTTCACTGATTTCAGAGCATGCACTTATCCAAACAAACTGCTCATAGTAATTATGTCACATGGATGTAAAACTAAGAACCTCTCAGATTTATAATGAGTTACGCAACTACATGTATGCATGTTTACATGAAAGTTCCCTTGAATCTGAAATTTGTATCTGACACAGGAAATATCACCACATTGGAATATTTTGACATTGCTATGAAATTCATCATCGTAAACCACGCGCCTCTTTCACAGCAACAGCTTGGCGCTACCTTGATTTTTTGCATAGGTCAGCCGAGTGGAAATCATGCCCTGGCTGGCATGATGTTTAAAATGTGAACACTGTAAACTTTATGTACAATATCAATCTCCATACATGACTCATTCCCTGATGATATGGTGTATTGAAGTACATGTACATTGTATACAGACTACATATCAATAATAAATACATTTTGCTCAGACCACCAAAGTTCTTTTACAGTGAAGTCATCTGCATGACAAGGTTCTTCTAGGTATTCTAGCGCAGGTCTGTGTACATACACTGTATGGTAGGTAAATGGTTTGGGAGCCTTGGCAACAGGGTTGCACATGTAATACTGTAGTATGATTGCAAATTAATGATTGTTGGAGAACCATGTTAAACTTTACCAAGGTGCGGCCCAAGACTTATCGCTGAATGTCGCACTGTTGATTTCAAGACAGGTCACATGTATCATCTATAATATACATGTACGTGTACATGTACATGTATGGCAAACAACATTCAGGCTAGGAATTTTTAAAGATAAACTACACATCAATGGATGACTAGCTATGAAAAGTTTCATTAAAAAGATCGAATTGCGTGTATACTGGGGTACATGTATGCATGCGTGTACATTTAGTTTCAATAAAAACCCAAAATATATATATATATATATATATATATATATAATATTATATATATATATATATATATATATATATATATATATATATATATATATATATCATATATAATATATATAGTGGATGAATAAAATCTATCTGTACATCTCAAGTATACATATATATATATATATATATATATATGTATATTCACACATACATATACACTATAAACATGATATCAGAAGTACTACTAGTCTATCGATCAACCTACCTACATGATCATACACACACACACACACACACACACATATACATATATATATATATATATATATATATATATATATAATATATATATATATATATATATATATATATATATATATATATATATATATATATATATATATATATATATATGTGGGTGTAGAGATGGAAAAATGTTCCTTCCCTACTTCTTCTCTCTAAGAGTCTGAGATACATTGACACATTTTGAAACAGTGACTGGTGCACATTTCTCATAAACATTACATCTGATATTACTTCTTCCACCTTCTTACAGCGTGGAAGCAAGCTTTCTTTACGTAAGTATAGGTTAAGTCACTTTCATGTTTTACTGAGCAGAGCAAACACAACTTCTTGTATCGAACAAACATGCATGACAGATTAAATAATGAAAGCAGATAGCATACATGTAGTTCCCCTAAATGGAAACAGAATATTGTGTCTGTAAAACGTGCACTTCAAATATCATTGTGTGGCACGCAACACCATATCATACCCTTCTTCCTGTCATGCAACTATAATCTTACTTGTATGCTTCTTTCATTCTCATTTGGGGATGTTTTTTCCCCGACTAAAAGTAGGTATGGGCTGTTAATGTGCTGTGGTCATTGTTATGCTAACAACAATATTACCCTTTACAGTAATATTCAAGATTTGGTTCATTTGTTGTCACCGTTTCACTCACTGCGCCAAATTCAACTTTTGTCGCCTTCGTGAAATGTACCCCAGTCAATTTTTTTCAGATTTTTGCCATAATTTTGATAAAAATCTGTAGTCAATGAAATGTGATGTCCATTTGGTCCAAAATTATCAAAAAAATGGCAGAAAAATTTATAAAAATTGTTAAAGTGTTGCACTAAAATTTTGGTGGGAAAAATTACAGCACTCAAAGGGTTAATCAGACTTCCACATGTACATTGTCCACTGTGACCAGAAAATGGGGGTAACAGATTTAACATGATAGAATTCCAAATTTCATTTTTGAATTTGTGATATCATAATTTTTATTGCACAAAGTTTATTACTCTCATCTTAATTAGTTTATTAATTATCATTATTATTATTACAACTGCTACTGTTGTTGTTGTTGAAAATTCTTAGATTGAGAGCGAAGGTTTCATTCTCGAGAGAGCAAGCATTGATGATATTTAAGACACACATATAAACATTGTTGTAATAAATATTGTTGTGATAAAATTTGTTACTTACAGTGGCTGTATGTTTAGTAGCCGCAGGAATCACAACCGGAGATGACATACTGTTCCCACACATAAAACGACAGTGCAACCCTTTAGTTTCTCCAGTTCTATTATTGGGGGAGCGAGGGTAATTTGCAGGAAAATCCCTGGGAACTTCTCGCTGGAGCCACGAACGAAAATACAGGAGGTGGTAGTGTAGCGAGCTTGTGTAAAAGTGCCTATAGGCGACAGTGGCCGGCTAGGTGCAACCAGTTGTACGTAGGCGACCTTCCAAGGGACACAGGCTATGTACAGCGTTCAAAAATGAACTCTCCGGGTTTAATTTTATATCCTCAGTGCTGTTACCTTCCAGTGCAGTGCTCTGTCTACCGCTGAGTTCTGATGCGTAATAACTATCTCGTGTCGTCAAATCCTGCGGAAGTCCACTCCTCCGTTGTCGATCAGTGCTTTCTACCAGCTTTGCATGCACCGGTCGCAGTGAATGAAACACGCAAGCGCTGATTACTATACTTGCTCTCTCGAGAAATCCCGTTAAGAACACACGAGAGTTTAGTCGCGAGAGTTGCTCGGAGCTGCATGTACAAGTCGGCCGGATGAGGGCTCCCCATAAGATTACCCTGCGACTATGGTCACACACGGTGCACTGCTGTGGATGGCGAGCCTTACATTCGAGTAAAACCGTGTGGGATGGGTGCTTGTTTGTTTGTTTGTTTATATTTTTATGCGTGTATGTTTGTTTATTTGTTATGTATTATTATTTCCATATGTAATGAAGAACCAATAAAGAGCTGTATTTGTGTTCATTTGTCAATAAAGAACGGTGTTTGTTATTTGTTTCGTTTGTTTTTTGTTTGTCGGTTTGTTTACAAGTGTAGTCAATAAAAGATATTTAATAAAAGTTTCTAATACAATCCAATATATGAAACAAAGCATACCCTGCCTTTGCCATGAGGAGTAAGCACTCATGTATGTCCACCACTCTCTCTGAATAATCACCCTGGCCTGTGAGTTATCAAAAACGGGTGAGTATTCAGGTGGCACGTGAGTATACTTCCTCATTGCAAAGGAGGGGTATGCCTCAGCTTATTTCATATGTGGGAGAGTATTACAGTTAGAAACTTTTTAAAGTGTCATTTATTGAATATACTTGTAAACAATGAAACAAACAAGCAAACAAACAAACAATCACTCTTTATTGACAAGCATGAACACAAATACAACTCTTTATTAGTTCTCTGAATATGGAAGTAATCATTAGGAGGTAATAAACAAATATGAATAAATAAACAAAAAAAACAAACATGGAACCAGGGTTCAATGTGGCAAAACAACAGAGACGAGATAATTTTTTTCAGGTTTTACGCCGGATACTTCTTCGTAACTTTTACAGTAGTATCCTAAACTTGTCACCAATAGACAAATATATATGGTTTTAACGCTTTTCATTGAAGAATTTGAAATTCAGTGTTTTATAGTGGCCCTTTGAATTTTTTCTCAACTGGGGTCTACGGTCATGTTAAAGGACGTACGTATTCACACGATTGCCACGCAGAAAGTCTCGGCTTTTCAACGTTTTTTTTTTTTTCTTTTTTTGTCTTTCTATCTTCTCTCAGAGCTGTAATCGTCTGGTAGCGATAGGTACGTTAAGACACCTAAAACCCTACCTGCTCCATGAGGCCACAATCATAGCAGCTTTCTGTATAGTCGGAATTCCTCCGACGTCAACGGAAGATTAGTCTAATCAGTTTTGGTAAAGTTTCAACGATTCTGTAAAGCCAACAATTTTAATCATCATACAAGGAGGTTATACATTTTTCTCTCTTACAATCTCCCCAGTCGCAATTGGGAAACTGAAAGAGCCGCGTTTATTCATGTACGCCAGGTTGCAGCTCTATATTTAGTAACAGCCGAACGGTTTTTATATGCTGCAAAAAGCCGCGAGGCTTTTTGTGGTTCTGAGGGCGACTGAGGGAAAATCTATAAAAGCACATAAAGAGAGATGGAGATGGTAATATTTTTGCGAAACAATATCATTCGGATCCGTTTTTTTAATTAAAAGAAACGTTCAGCACTGCACCATATCCCCAACGGAGCTTCGAAAGACACTTTCTTTTTTTCATGAAAATGTCACCTTTGTTTCTTTGTTTGTGTATTTGTTTATTTCTTTATTTTCGCTAATGCGATACACGACCTTCAACAAATAGCTATCGTTTTACTCTTGCAAGCAGATATATATTGTTGTAGCCGTGTTTTCAAAGGACTGTCTATCACAGACGTCGGCATTGTCATAGACTCAAATTTTACCAACTTTAAGTCTATGAGTTTGGAAACATTTGGATCAAAAAGCAGGGAGAAAGCTCATTGGTCAGAAGTTTAGTCAAAATAATGTAGTTTTTGAACGTGTCAAGAACGACAGTGCTTGTATTTTTATAAGGCTTAAGCGAGGCTTGACTCTGTCTCGAATTTAATAATTGCAGCTATTCTTTTCAGCTGATTAATTTCGTTACCAGACTCACAAAATAAATACTGAAAACGTCCGATTCGTCAGTCACTACCAGGCTTATACATATCTAATCTAAATATTGCATGCCTTTATGTGTACAAGAAAGTTAGGCGCTTTAAATAAAATTCTTTGTTTGCCGTCCGCGTGCTGCTAGGTTTTCAGAGAAACTTGAGAAAACAAACCAATGTTAGCACTATTACAAATAAAAGGATATTTTCCTAAGGGAAACCATATAAAAATTGACCTTATGTTAATACACTTGTGTTTTTTGTCTGTGTTTGTTTTTTTTCCCTGGCTGGCCGTAGGTCTTTCAAAAATCCAAGTACGGCAAACAAAGAATTTTTCTGTAAATGGCCTAATACCGTCGAATTGCGCTATTTGCCCGCTCTTAGATCTGTTTAACATAGTTCGCAACGCGACTTGCTGCTGTCGTGGCAGACATTTGTTGCACATGTCCAGTTGTTATAACTGCGGTTTGTAGTCAGATCATTATTCGACACGTGGAAATTCTCGGGAAAATGTTTAGTTTTGAGTAGGCCTATCAGTCATGGCTCTGATGTCATTAGAAATTAGCCCGGTTGCAATGAATTTTCGAATGCAAGCGCCATCAGGCGACAGCTTGAATCGCCAGGTATACATGTAAGTATAAGACGAGTTATTGGCTGAGTGGATGATTATCAAGACAAAAACTTGAAACTCTTCTAAAATAAAATTCATAGAGTTGGAAAATAAAGCAGAATACCAGGCTAATTCACCAGCCCAGAAGGAAATTTATATTTAAGACAGAAAGTTCCTCGAAACTGAAACACTGAACGTTTTGCTCAAAACTTGTATTGAGGAAACTTTCGACTATTCTCTTTTAAAAACAAAACATAAAAATCGGGGCAAACGCACAAATTTGGTACCAAGAGAACAAATTACATAAGACATTTGAAATTCTTTAATGGCCACCTGTCTCTTGTGGACCCACGGTGATTTTTGACGTCGACTTTGAATAAAGTAAGTCGGTGAAAATTTTATTTACGCCTTAACAACATGAGCCCTAATCTGTCCCGAGGTGCAGCTACCTTTAAACTCGTTTGTAAAACAGTTTACTTTTCTTTTACTTTTTTCCCTCCAAAATTATTTTAAAGTTATTTTCTTCGAAGATATTTGCATTTACTTGATTATGAAATTGGTGACCAGAATCATTAATGTTTTGACTGAACTATAAGCTTATGTGTTACTCTTGTAAGGGGTGGACCATTTGATATCCTGGGGGGGGCTTGGAAGATTGGTGGAGAGCCATTATTTTTTTTCCCATCTGCTTCACCATGAATTTTTTTTTTCTACAGGGCATATGCTGGCAACTTTTTTTTTCACTTTCCTTCTTCGAGATATATTTTTTTTTTACCAAATTTCGGTAAATGTTTGTTTGCTTGGTTTTTCACACCCAGTAACAAGATGCTGTTCTATCGCACACAGACTATATTCAAGAAACTAAAAAAGATATGTAAATACATGTACATTTTTGATTCACTTTACAAAAATATCAGTTTATAGATCTTATTTATACCATGGGTAACACACTGAAAATACAAATCAAACAACCTGATTACTGAGTTCTACATTAAGCATTAACAAACTTACAATGAAAACTTTTCTGAGAACATCACTGGTGTCATCAGAAGAGATGATGGTATCCTACATCAGGGCTGTCAATGTTTTTCAGAATAGAAGGGTACAAGGGAAAGAACAGGAGGGTACAGCCTTGTGCGAAGCGAAGCGGAGCAAGGCGTACGCGCAAGCTCACGCGGGGGGAGCCAGGAGGGGGGTGTCCCCCCTCCTGAAGCTGAAGCTTTTCTAATTATTCATCTTCAATTGGTGGCCTGTGGTGGCACTTTGAGGGCAATTTACTGTCAAGTATATTATAACTGAAGTATCAAAAGTAACATGAAATTGAATCTTGTGAAATAAATTATGAAAGACAAACAGAAGTATTTCAGAGTTTATATGTTTATTGATACACCAGGTTATTATTATTTGCATACAAATTCTGTTTAATTACAACCTGCTTAATAAAGATCATAATCTGAAAATCTTCCTCAATGAGACCACTTCATACAAGTTCTTGTTTTCAGTTGCTGAAAGCTACAGTGATAGTAGCTGTAACTTTTGACAATATTTCAGTGTTTTTGTTTGTGTATTATGTAAGATCCTCGTTTAATAAATTCTAAGTTATTGTTCCTCAAGCTTGAAATGGTTTATGCTTTATAAAACTCCAGAGCTACTGCTTGATTTTTATTGATCCTGTAGTGTGCATCGAACAATTGCCAAGATTTTTTATTCCGAGTCGCAATGGTCCATAATTGTTTTTCCATCAGCCACTTAAAGCCATATTTTTTTTTCGAGCAACTACCTGGCATCTTTTTTTCCCCCAAATCTTCCAAGCCCCCCCCCCCAGAATATCAAATGGTCCACCCCTAATGGAAGTCGAAAGTTTTGCTCAAAATTTCCTCAAGGAAGGAATATTTCAACCATTCTCTTTCAGAATCAAGAATAAAAATAGGGGTCATCATGTAACTTTTCGTACTTGAGAGACAAATCACCCAAGATTTACCGATATTAGAAATTCAATATTGAAATTACAAGTCATCGTTGATGACACAGTCCCCGCTTGTCCATTTTGTTACAATCTTTGGTGTCTAGGTAGCTGTGGTCTAGGTCGCTGTGGAATGACATTGATGCAATCTGAGGAACGTTCCATAAATGACTCATCTCTGCCGGTAATGACCACTAAAGGAACTTTTGATTACATCACACATAACGATGCCCTCACTGCCTCTAGTGTCATGACGGCACATACTATACACATGGTTTGGTGGAATTTTCGAAATGCTATGGGATTGGGTATGTTGTTGTAATCAGCCATCAGCCATTGCGGATCATATAATGAAACAATTTAATGTGCACAAGAATGCAGCCATAGTATTTTATCTTCGTATCACGTTTGAACAAAATCAGTCCATCGAGGGACAGTGACCTATGTTTATGTTTCAAAGACATAAAAGAATCACACCAAAATTGAAATCAAATGGCTGTCTATTGACCATATCGATCATAGCACAAAATTAGTAGACATGCATATGTATGCCATAGTACTTTATCTTTGTACCAAGTCTCAACAACATTGGTTAAGGAATATTTGCATATGATTAAGCCTCAAAGACATGAAAAAATCCAAAAAAGACCATGGGCAGAGATATTGGAAAAAATTTACAATCTGGCAGCCATATTGGAAATGTCATGAAGTAAATTGACATGTATGCCATAGTGCTTGTGCCAAGTTTGGACAAAATGGGTGTAATGACCTTTGAATTATGCTTCAAAGACATGCAAAATTCCAACAAAATGGCAGTTCTGCAGCATTATTGGATCCTATCGCATGGTTAATTGATACATGCATATGCATGCCATAGTACGTGCTTTGCCTTTGTGCCAAGTCTGAACAAAATCGGTTCAAGGATGTTTGAGTTACGGTTCAAAGACATGAAAAAATCGCAAAAAAATGGCCACCTGTCAGCCATATTGGATCATTTCACAAAATAAATTGGTGTTCATATGAAGGGCATACTGTTTTGCTTTTGTGCCAAATTTGAACAGAATCGGTTCAAGAATGTCTGAGTTATGGTCCATAGACATGAAAAATCGCAACAAAATGGCCGCCTCACGCCCATATTGGATCGTATCGCAATATAATTTGACATGCATGTGTAGGCCATAGTGTTATGCCTTTGTGCCAAGTTTGAACAGAATCAGTTCGAGGATGTTTGAGTTATGGTTCAAAGACACGAAAAATCACAAACAAAATGGCCGCCTCGCGGCCATATTGGATCGTATCGCAAACTAATTTGACATGCACATGTAGGCCATAATGTTATGCCTTTGTGCCAAGTTTGAACAGAATCTGTTCAAGGATGTCTGAGTTATGGTCCAAAGACATGAAAAATCGCAACAAAATGGCCGCCTTGCGCCCATATTGGATTATATCGCAAAATTATTTGACATGGATATGAAAGCCATAGTGTTATGCCTTTGTGCCAAGTTTGAACATAATCTGCTCAAGGATGTCTGAGTTATGGTCCAAAGACATGAAAAATCGCAACAAAATGGCCGCCATGCGGCCAAATTCGATCGTATCACAAAATAAATCGACGTGCATCTGTAGGTCATAGTGCTATGCCTTTGTGCCAAGTTTGAACGAAATTGGTTCAGCAGTGTCTGAGAAACTGTTGATGACGGACGGACGGACGCACAGACGGGACCCAATCTATAAGTCCCCGCCGGACTTCGTCCGCGGGGACTAAATGGTCACCATCCCTGTGTTGTTAAACTGTAGGCCTTATATAGAGAAAAACAAAATTTTCGATAAACTAGGAAGGTGACTGAAAGGGTTTTTCACAAAAAGCTTTAAAATGAACCCACACGAGTGGTAGATCAGAAAAGAGTTGTAAAAATTTTAGAGTCCAAATATCTGTCCCTCAGGCGCATGGTACCTTATAAAGTTAACACCCTTGTCGCGCACTCGAACACGACCTTTAACCTTTTGCTGGGTAAGCTCATCAAAACAGGCGGGGTGCTATGCTAGTGGGTCCGGTCAGCTGTGTGAAAGTGTCGAAAGCGCCGCACTGGGGATCGGGAACTCTGTCTAGAGTAAGCCGGTCACAGGAGGAGTCCCAAGTAATGATCGAACATACGTCCAAGTTTATAAACGAACATGAGAGGACATTGGGTCTGATGTGAGAGACAACACGGTGCGGCCAAGAATTCGAATGTGCAATGATCCAAATACATTTAACAGACACCCAGGTAAGGCCACTGTACACCAGAATGCATATCAAATCAGTAAAATATTCGTGGGACGGAATCGAATACAATGGGGCCTTTCACTTTTTTCTATTCAGTAGCAGTTCAGTTCCGGTGCGGCGCCCAGTTTACCGTCGCTAAATGCAGCTTTTTCGCTCGATACAGCAATATTCCAAGGGTTGGATTAGATCGACTAACGTCGCCAAAAAGTTTCTCTGTAAATCGCCTTCCAATGGCTGATTGGAGTTGATGAACGTAGCATATTTTCCAATATTGGCGGGCGGCCGACCGATGGTGTCACAGTAGTAGCCGCGTGCATATTTATGTAGCTCATTCAACCTGAACGAACAAACCTTGGTGGACGGTACGGACCGTGGACAAACATATTACCGGTTCATTGGTCGTGAAGATGAAAAGTATTCATCTTTCATTCGCGAGCGTTATTTTGTCCTAAACATTGCCGGTATTCCGAATTATTATACACCTCACTCACTGAGCCCTCGTCCATACAGTGCCGTATTTTGTGAATAACCCTATAATACTCGAAGTACGCTGGGATCGACGGAGGATCGTTATATTTTTTCATCACATCAGGGTCTGCTCTGGCTACTCAAGCTGATTAGCCTTTTTGGCTAATACAGTGTGAAATACAGTGTGAACACAAGTAGCCAGATTTTCTTTTGAGAGGTGAGGTCAAGGGTCACACACATTCATCTCGAAGGGTCAAAGGTGATATCATTAAATACTCAAGAGTAATGATAACCAAATATTTCAGGTCTGCCACTTTCTCATCATCATATGTATCCTCAGTGCTGCTTTAATAGTTCAATAAAAGAATGCTTCGTATCAAAACTCATGCATGACTATTGAACACCACTTGTGAACTTTCAAACGTCAACCAAAGAAATTGTGAAGTACAAAAAAATACAGAAAAGAGTAACATCCTCAAGATCTTCATGAACGTGGCATGGCATGCCATGATCACACTGATATTGATACACGTCCGTGCATGGCCAAAAGCCAGCAAAACTCAGTAACAATTTCCAAGCTAAGTAAACAGTGTTTTACAAAGCTGTTTTAAATCAAACTGGTTTGCACAATCCCTCGATATAGAAGTGACATTTTGATGACATTTCAGCTTGAATCATACCTTGAGATAAAATATAAACGTGAAACAAAGACATCATGTGTGCTGCCATTCACGTTCAAGAGCATGGTGTGAACCCGTGAACTGGCATGTGCATTGGCTGCACGTAAAAGCAACTCTACTTTCCTCCAAGATCAAACGGTCCGTGTCTTGTTAAAACAACAGCATAGCAGTGAAAATTGTAATGGTCACCGGTAAAACCGCTCTTCACAGATGAAAGGATGATCGCTGAAAACAACTGAAATTGCATGTTTATACTTGGACTATGACAACCTCCCGGGAAAACAGGACAGCGTGAACGTGATTAATGGCGGACGTAACTAGAGTGGGACTATTCTATTTAGATAACGGGGGACATTTCGGAGGGGCACAAGTACATGTATTGGGTATACGTGCCATTTTGCTCACGATACTATCACGGGAACTTCGATGTCCCATTATCTTCTTTTATCTGAAAAGTAATTTTACCAACTTGTACGACCCATTATACTCTGAAAACAGTGGCAGGGCTTATACTTAGATGAGTACGATAGTACTATGGCGGAAGACTTCCCAAGAAGTAAAACAAAACACCGCAATGCAACAGAACATCGTAGAACAAAGTGACCGAACGTACAAATTTTGAGTCGCCAGTCTGGCGATTGTTCTGACCGTCTGAGTCGCCAATGAGTGAATCAATTCGCCATTTTGCCGTCTGGCGAGCGGTAGCGCGAACACTGCACATATCCATTAATTATTCCGTAAGCGTACAAACCCTGGCGTATTAAATGACCGTTTTACATGCCATTTTTGACAAAATGCATCACGTTTTTATATCGATGCAAAATGTCAGCATGTTTTTGCCACATTGTGAAGAAGCACCAATTAACAAATTGATTTTTCTGACTGAAGATGAACTACCTGCAAAATCACCACACCACCCTGCACGCCGGCCCCGGGGCAGTTACATTTTTGACCGGCAGGTGAAGTCGTATTATTTGACAGTTGTTTGCCCGATGAGCGGGTATAAATAATGACTGATCTTTGGTTTGAATATCAGAGGCGAGTATACCGCTATACTAAGTATGCCAAATATGTTTGATCAGAGTAGGTATACCCATGGATGTAAAAAATAGAAGGATACAGGACAGTCCTTTGATCCTTGTTCAAGGGATAGTTGCCGCCGATTCGTTATCTCGTAATCCCGTAACGGGATTAGCGTGTTATTTTATTCATAGCGTGCCTTCGGGTTGTCGTCGGTAAACGTCGAGTCTTTTCGTGCATTACCACAGACAGCGTAAAAAATAGCGTCTTTCGTGCCAGTAATGTTGTTGTAGCAATACTACAACCTTTTTCTATCTTAACGATGATAAGCGGCTCATCGAGGAGGAAAACAATCGACTACGATAGCTCCTGGCTCACTTTCTGTCTGACGTAAACACGGTACAACAAGAACTGCGCATGTGTAATAACCTTTCCCCTTCTCGAACAATGCCTCAACCCGCGACGCAATGAACTTCGGCGAAAAAATCACCAGGGAATTTTCGGCCAGGCACTCAGACCGCCAAACATGACCAGACAGGAAAGTTTATATATAAGACTATATTTTTGGCGTAACAGTTTTTTCAGCGATGTCTCTGAACGTCTAGAAACGTGACTTCAATGGGTGAAACATGTCAAGAACGACGAACGCATTTGCATGCAATCCTATGGGGACAAATTATCGGCGTACCGCAATTGTAGCCCAACTTTAGAATACGATAACTTCAACGGCCAGGCGAACCAGCACTTAGGACAAACATTTCTAAAGAGTTCATACCTTGAACCTCTTAAATAAAAAAAATCAGACTCCGCGGCTCGATCCTTTGTAAGTGAGAGTGATTTTACAACATGAGGACTTATCCAAGTCGGTTCAAAAGAATAGTCATAACTTGGTCAAATATGCGTCGATTTTCTCAGTCTTTGGTTTGTTTGAGGTCTGTTCAGTCTGGGCATTCAGCACAAGCAATTTCACAAGTTTGAAAAGTTTTTTTATGAATTTGGCAACAATAATTTGATGTACACGATATCGTGAGTAAAGTGGGTGTGTCTGAGCCGTCCTGATCGCGGCAACCATGCCACAACTTCAAAGACCAGCGTAGACAAAGAAATAACAATAGGTGTGAAAGGGATTATAGGGCTGTCCTGTATCCTTCTATTTTTACATCCATGGTATACCACAGTCCCTCTACTGTGGGTATACTAATCTGTTTGGGACCCAACTTTTCAAAGTAATGTGCCCGGCCCTCTGGTTGTCTTTTCCCCCACGAATTTCCATACACAGCTCCAACCTTGGCAAAGCGCGGATACAACTTTTTTTTCAATGAATTTTCAGGCGCTGATCAGGGAGAATCTCCAACAGTCAAACCTGATTTCGATGGTTTGACGTGTTTTGGTTGGCATTTTAATGAATGATTGTCCCTACTATTTGAAAATCAGAATTCACCTCTGGCCGTCTTACCCGTGTTATACTTTGAGCTCGGGTAATATTATAAAAAAGTCAACATTTGCCAAATGCTCCATCACTCAGTACAGAAAATTACCCACAATTCTGTTTGATTTGTACCCATACTTTTCTAACAATAAAAGTTCATCAAGATGTTTTGCAGCAAAAATTTCAAAATCAGTTAAAAATACAAAAATCATGGTCTACAGTTATTACGATGCCATACTTTTTGGGAAGCAAACTATGAAAAATGGAGGGGGTCATTCTCTGAGAAAAGTTAACATCTAAATTTTTGTCATTTCCATCAGAAAAAAATCAATATTTCTTTGTCTCATGTAAAAACAGATGAAAAAGAATATTTCCAAACTTTCTATTACACTATTCTGCATGGCTGGGGAGATAATTTTTACAAAAATGCTATCTGATCCCTTTATCAGACAATTTTCCAAATTATTTAAAATTTAGAAGAATGATGTGCTTAAATTGATTAAGGTAGCACACGCCTGAGGGATAGCTAGTCGGACTCTCAAATTTCTACAATTCTTTCCTGGGTCGATCTTCCACTTGTGGGGGCTCATTTTAAAGCTCTTGAAGAAAGAAAAACTGTCAACAGCTTAGTTTTTTGAAAATCCAATTTTAATTTTTCCCCCATTGAGTTAATACAGGAATGGTGGCCATTTTGAATATTAAATATTGCTGCAAAATGTGGAGTAATTTGTTTTGCTAGTTCCAAACTTTGCGCGCCAACCCCCGATTTTTATTGTTGATTTGGTAAGAGAAATGGTTGAAAGTTCCATTCAGGAAAGTTTGAGCAAAAGTTTAAGTCTTTATGCTTTTTGAGGTGCATACTACCTTAAAAATATGAAATTTATAAAACTATGGTTAGTCCTTAGAGAAATTTGTCAACACATGCATGCACATTGGAGAGATGCGAAAGTACCTCACTGAGGAATCTGTATGGTAACAAATCATGATGATGATAAAATCATGGGATATCTCTGGTATTCAGTGTCCCTCCCCAAGTTGAGCAAGACATGCAAACAATCAAGGAAATTGCCACTAAAACAAACAAATCCCCCACATTTCCACCACGACCCCATCAACATGAATCCGTGAAACCATGGTAAAACAGACTTAGGTGAGGTAAAAATGCCAAAACTCTTTGTGCTCAGGTTCATGGCAAATTCCATCTTAGTCCTCCCCACACATTTGTCCTCAGTGTTGCTCAAGGTATAACCTCCTTGGGAAGTACATTAATTGACAGACAGCTACATACAAGAAATCTGGTAGTCCCAGCCAATGTCCGACACATTTGATGTGTATATACAGTATTTCATTGTAATATAAATCAATTATATTTTGCCTAATGAACGGGGCTCGTGAACATGGGTATTTATTTCTTCCTGAGCAGAGTGACCTGTTGTTTCAACAGTCAAACAAACAATATTAAAAATGGAAAATATTTACTGGAAAATAGCTGTTATTTTTCTGATAATTTGTATCAATTGTCAATTAACTTTAACCCTCAAAATTTCAGTACAACCCCATTTTCTGTCTCAAGGGGTTTTAGGAGGTTCAAGTAGAAGAGCAAAGGGCCTGGCTGAAAGGATAATCACATAAAAGCTATCCAAAAAGGATGGATGACTGTCACACCGCCTGTCTTTTTTCTTGATGATATATGTTGGCAATATTGAACACACTTATGGAAATGAAGTTTGTGATGAACAGACCAATTGTTTAAATTTGTCATTGAGGTACATGTATTCATGCACTGTTATATTTGCATATTATATAAGATACAATGTATTATATCCTGCTAGGTGAATCGCCTGAACGTAGGTTAAAGGTCAAAGCAGTTGTCAACTAGAGAGAGAGAGAGAGGCTAGGTTAAGCTAAATATAGAAATGTTTCATTCAGTATATCTATACTCTTTATGATGAGACATTCGGATAAATCACTTTGTATGGGACAGGAGAGAACGTTTCAGTTTTGCAAATGGAGTTGGGTACTGGCGAATGGGAGAGAAAAAATCACAAAATATTACTGACGAAATCAAGTCAAGTATTAATTGTTTTAATTGTAGTATTATAATTGTATGTTGAAGACAGAACCATCAGCAATACTGACAATGCTCAGTGTCTATGCCTGTACGCTTTGGGGTCAGCAATGTACCTGCAGAGATAACTGTGGCAGTATTTTTAGAATTTAGACTGAAAGCCAGGGAAATATGTAAACAACAGTCTAAATTGGTATGAGGACACTCGACAGTGGTAGCGAGACTGCAACTAAAAAGAAACGCATGATGCATAAAAATAAAATAGATGAAGCCAATATTACAATGTCTTGTTGCCATATTAATGATATGCATACGGGAACCATTAACATAAATTATCTGCTCATAGTCCTGTCACAACCATGGAGGCAGGGGACCTAATGTAGAATTATTACAGAATTATACTGAAATCCTTTTGATGACATTATGGTTCCTGTGGTTAAACCAACACAGGAAAATACACAAATAAGTTTATAATCAAACATTGACTTTGCAAGGTAGAAACACAGGGCCTCATAAGTGCCTATTTAAGTCAATATTACAGCGTTTTTCTTTCTTTTTCAATGTTGCAAATAATCCAGCTGAAGAGCACAACACTTGTGTAGCTGTCTTTTGTGTAGCGTGTATTGGCATGTATAGTGCGTCCTCGTAAATGTGACCTTTGGTTCCGTGACCTCTAGGCCCGGCTCTAGCCATGCCTACTTCCTGCCTGCCCTCGCTATGCTTACTGTACTAATATATGTAGTAAACACAGCGACGTCTGTACACGTGGCCAGAAGGCATGGCCAGAGGAATTGGCTAGAGGTCACGGAACTAAAGGTCGTATTTACATATGATCACATTCCCCATTGAGGGCGCACTATACATGCCAATACAAGCTACACAAAAGACAGCTACACAAATGTTGTGCTCTTCAGCTTTATTTGTAACATTGAAAAAGAAAGAAAAACGCTGTAATATTGACTTAAATAGGCACTTATGAGCCCCTGTGGTAGAAATCAAAATTTTGATATTCTAAAAAAGCCATTACCGTCGTCTTCATTATACTTCACTCAAAAGAGAATACTGCCCTTTGACAAGTCTTAACTTGACACTTGATGTTGTTAAAACTTAGCCTATTATATAGGTTATATAATACATATTGTCAAATATTGTCATGAGAGTTGATTGATGTGTGGTAAAATAATACCTTTTGCAAATGTGGAAGTGGTAATTTAAGTTATATCATACTTTTGTTCGCCTTTCTCTTGAGATCTTTGCTCTTTGCATAAATTCATTTCCAAAATTTAAAAATCTCGAACTTTGTCACCAACTCTCTCATTGTTTGTGCTCAGAATTTGTCATATTCACACAAAGCTATGGACCATGTGCTGGAGATCTGCATGCAACTGCTACAATTTATTAGCAATTCAGTCTCGATTTCAGTCTTTCAACAGTTTAATAGATGTCTGTAGATTTCACTGCAGATATCGAGATTACTTTAAGGTAGTATGTGCCTTAATAGTGATCAAGAATTAAACTTTTGCTTGAACTCTCCTGAATGAAATTTTCAATCATTCTCTTACCAAATCCACAATAAAAATCGGGGGTCACCATGTAAAGTTTGTAACTAGTGAAACAAATTACCCAACATTTTGCGATATTGAAATTTAAAATGGCCGCCATTCCCATTGTTAACTCTATGGGGAAAAGTGGATTTTGGATTTTCAAAAAACTAAGAGGGGAAACCTTTTCTTTCTCCAAGAGCTTTAACCCTTTAAGTGCCGAAGTCAATTTTATTGCCTTTGTAAAATGAAACCCAAACTTTTTTCATCAAATTTTTTTCAGAAATTGTGATGAGAAACTGAATTCTATAAGAAATCATGTCAATTCAGCCAAAACTATAAAAGAATTATTTAAAAAATGCATAAAAATTTACAAAATGTTGCACTAAAATTTTGGAGGGAAAAATTATGGCATTGGGTTAAAATGAACCCCACAAGTGGTAGATCAGAAGAGAATTGTAAAAGTTTGAGAGTTCGACGATCTGTCCCAAGGCACATTCTTCCTTAAGGATGGGAGGGAAAATTTTTATGCATAATTTAAATTTTGCAGTTGAATGGAGTTTAACTCTGTCACAAAATTATGGTGTGGCTGCATTATTCATCGGAACGATGAGATAGCTCAAACTGCATAACTGAATTATAGATAGCAGGCCAACCAAATTGCGTCAATCATCAGCATACAGACCTTAATTTATAATGCTGCCCTGGAATCATACCCTGTCAAAAGTTAACTCCTGAAGAGTGACATATACTCATTTGTTGTAAGGAATTAATTGTCCTGATAGTCCAATATATTGCATGAATAAAGAATCTTTCAGCATGTTTGAGATAATGACACATTTTGTGATTTGAAGGCCAGATAAAAAGGTATTTGTTCAATTCTAAAGCATGGTAAAGACATTAATTGGGATTTGCATGCCTATTTACATGTGTAAAACCAGCCTACCAGTAATTGTTATTATAGCCATCGAAATAAATTCAATTCTACTATGATGTGAATGTACTCTGTCACTATAGCATAAACCCTTTTACCACCTTGGTTTGAACCAATCCAATCCTTTTCTATGGTAAAGTTGGACCTGTAGAGGGTGAAATTGGGGTGAAAGGGTTATGGGTCTAGATTTAAGTGGGAATTAACTGACTAATTACCAGCAAAATGGCCGGTTCGCAAATAAAAAATCTTGTTGGTTTGAGGCAAACTGGCCAGGCTTCTATAGCTATAACCTTGATTATGAAAAATACATGTTAACCTCTAGAGGAAAATTTTCACATCTTTGTATCAAGGATGCTAACTGAGTGAAAGCTTGTAGACCTATTTATGGTCACAGCCGTGAAAGTACTGGTGCAAGTAACATTATTGTTAAATATTGTTCATGAATCACATGTTCAACTTTGTACAGCAATGATTGCATATGGGCTGACCCACCCATCTCATTGGATTCACGTATAAACAAATTTTCTAATCTAAAAATTAAATGAACCAGTTTTAGACATGTGCCAGAGCTGCGAGCAGCATGCAGCCAGGATTTACGAACACCTCAGCCTTGACGTTCTTAAATTTCGCTGCAGATATCTACATTACAATTTGTTAATTGGATTCAAGGGGAAAATATGCTTACTTTGAGTTTTAAATTCATCATTTTGGATTAACCCTATCAGGAACATATTATGGTAAGGGTACTTTAAATCAATTGAGACGGATATTAACAAGGAAGCAGTGTGATGGTCCAGAACAAATCTGTACTTTTTCTATTTCTGTAAATCCAAAATTAATTTGCACAGAAAAAGAAATGGTGTGTCACTAGATTAGTCAAGGATCTCTCCGCCATCTCCAAATCTCACCAAAATGACGGAGACATTCTCTATTACCATGGAAAAAGTTCTAGACTAGATTTGCAACAACACATTTCTCAAATGTAGTGTGGTATTGAACTAATAGAATAAGTAATAAGGATTTTATTTCATTTTTTTCAAATTTTTACCAGTGATACTTTTATGCTTCATTATATTTTCAGTTAATTGCCATCGGATGTGCGCTCTCTATTGGTGGAAATTTACTCATTAGTATATCTCTCAATCTTCAGGTGAGTTCATTATCATGTATGAAAGTCGTATATACTTTCCATTAACCCTTTGAGTGCTGTAATTTTTCCCACCAAAATTTTAGTGCAACATTTTACCGATTTTTGTGAATTTTTCTGATAATAATTTTGGTCCAAATGGACATCACATTTCATTGTTACAGTTTTCATCAAAATTTTGGCAAAAATCTGAAAGAGTTTGACTAAAGTACATTTTATAGAGGCAACAAAAATTGACTTTGGCGCTCAAAGGGTTAAGATAGAATGTGCCTCGGGGACAGATATTCCTCCTTTCAAAGTTTGCGTGTAGTTTTTCTGGTCTACCAATTGTAGGGGCTCATTATAAAGCTCTTTGAGTAAGACGAAAATTTACTGTCTTTTTTTTTTCAAAAAATCAAAAAATTAATTGTTCCATATAGAGCTAAAGGGACAACGTCGGCCATTTTTTCATAAATTTTGTTTGATACGAGATACTACTTATATTGTTATACATGTTGAAAGATACCGAATAAATGGGTGACCACGAGTATATTCGACCCCACACGAGAAATGAAACCATGGCGAAAATGAATTAATGGTAATGGTCATTAATTGATTTTTGCGATGGTTTCATTTGTCTAAAACCAGCGTTGAATATATGCATGGTCACCCATTTATTCAGTATCTTTCAACATGTCAAATAGTATAAATAGTATCTTGTATCAAACAAAATTCATGAAAAAATGGCCGACTTTGTCCCTTTAACACCGTACAGATAGCGACCATTTTGAACTTAAAAGCAAAACGATAAAATGTTTTAGCCTTCGGCCTTGACAGTTTATGGTAGGATTGGACTTAATATACAAAAAAGCCCTGACTAAATTTCCATCCTCAACAATAACATTGGACATAATATACGGACAGGTCTTTGAGATGATTTTGTAAGTTACAAAAAGTTATTCTGAATTTATTCTGTATTCTGTAGCTATATAGACAGAACAACAAATTATAAAAATATGTCAAAATTTAACACCCTTAAATGACCATTGAATAGGTTCATGGAACATGAAATAAAAATTTGTATGTGCCTGACATTTTATTAGCCATGGAAAATCTACAACAATGATATTATTTTCAATACGTATGATAACTCTTCAACTTCTTTATCCACTGGTGACTTAATAACATACAATATGGCAGGATAATTTGCTTGAGTTGTTGTTCCCAGATAAAGTCGTGACTAATGTTATTTTATTAATACCTCTTCTTGCAAAACACACCATTTTAGTCACATATTTTTATTTGATGAATTTTTATTTGATGGATTAAAATATGAACTGATTCTAAAATTTTACTTTTTTGTGTGTCTTCCTGTTTCTTTACATACAGCGATATGCTCACATAAGACTGAAAGCACAGGGCAAGCCCCAGGAAGATCATACCAAGAGCAAGCTATGGTGGCTTGGCATTGCCCTGATGGGTCTGGGGGAGGTTGGCAACTTCATGGCCTATGGATACGCCCCAGCGTCCATGGTGGCTCCCCTTGGTATCACAACAATGATATGTAAGTGTATGTGAAGAGTACCATTACAGCGTGTGTTTCTAGCTGTTCTTGTGTCTATACCCATGATGTGTATCATAAAATTGTATTCCGTATTGGATGTTTGGTCTATCTGATATAAGGGGGAAAAATATTTTACAATGAACACACAGACTATCATGATGTGCCTTAATGATATAACAGTAACACCCAGTGAAATGAAAAGAAGATTTTTAACTTTTGTTATGTCACCCTCTCCTATTGAATAACTGTCTTACTAATATTAATTAGAATTCAAAACCAGTGCAAGTTACAAAAAAGTAACGATTCCCGGTCTTATCCTGTACACATTTTAGTGATCAATGTAAACTGCCAACAATAAAGGAAAAAACTGTATATGTATAGTCTAACTAAAATATTTAAATACTATGAAATTAGACATGAACCACATTGTGACAATTGATACACTCCTAAAAAATTCATGATGTTTTCACTCTGTTAATGTTCTGTCAAATACAACTCTATGTTGTCTTTTATTCTGACAATCCAATGTTTTGTGTGTACAGCCAGTACTATTATAGCGAAATCGTTCTGACCATCAAATATTTTGTTTGTGTCTACAGCTAGTACAATTATAGCGATGGTATTTTTAAAAGAGAAGCTCAATCATCGAAATATTTTTGGTAAGTCATTTCATTATCCATGAAAAATAATTTCCCATTCTAGAGATACAAGTGATAGGTTCTCAGATATTGAGAGAAAAGAAAGACAAGGAAATTGTTATATAAAATGGATGAATTGGAAATACATGCATTATATCTTAAAGTTATACAAAGGACTCTTTATTTATGTTGATTGAAAAATGGCTTGGTGGAAATAATGGTTTCAGCAGATATATCCCACCATAGTAATTATGTCATTAGTTACAGCTTGATGTGTGGGTGTTGCTTGATTTTGTTTGTTCATTTCAGTTCACTGTTCATAAAGGTTGGGTTGTTAACTTTTGGTGTTTGGTTTACTGATTTTAAACACAATTTTTTTTCACTGTTTTATACTATGAGAAATTGATTAATACTCAAAGTATGAAAAACAAAGAAAATTCACAAAGGACCATGAATATTAATAAAATTCGTCTTGTGTAAATTAATACATTTCCCAGTGAAATCTACACCCTTTGTTGAATCAATTTACGATGTCTTGTCTCAGTTAAGGGTCATTGGCGCTATTAATATTAATCACATGTGTGATACATGGATTCTCAGTTTGCTGTTTGTAAATTAATATAGTGTATTATATGCACACACACATTTTGTATTGCTGTTGAAAAAATTCCAACCAGCATATATTTGCCAATTAGGTTTCAGTTGTCAGCAGATATTACGTAACACCTGTATCATTTCATGATGATCTGTTTCCGCATATTTGGAAACAATTGGGGGTTTTTTGGCTTCGAAAGGTCAGAGGTTATGCCACCTGTTTTGCAGCCATCAGTCCGAAGTTGTTTGATCACGCTGCGGAATACAGTGAATGGCTCTTTACACCTTGAATGCACGCACGCACCTACTCATGTTGGAACAAGTACATCTGACAAGAGTGTCATAGCAGGATGTTGACTCACAATTTTGTGTGAATCTGCGTCACTACAGACACTCAAATATTTGCAATATACTAATTCTAGATCATGTACGCCTTCTCATAACCATCACTTGATCAATTTCCACGGTTTTCGGTTTGTTTTGTATTAAAGCTCATTTGTTTTTTTTATTTTTTTGTTTTGCTATAGGCATAGGGTTGGCCGTTGTTGGAGCACTCTTCATTGTCCTGTTTTCGTCATCTGTAAGTGCAATATCTGTCGACATTCAAATCCTACATTCTATAGAAATTCTATTGAATTGTATGAAAAGTCCTCTAAACATTTTGTATTACTCCAGTGTCAATTAGATTAGTTATCATTACCAAAGAATTCTGGAGAATTCTATAAATTTTTATAGACTTTGCCCGTAACAGTTCCGGTGCACTGTTTTAACCCGTCATCTAACATGGTTACTGTAGAATATTGAATGAATAATATACAACAAATTCTGCTAATTTTTAACATGCATTTCATGTAAATCTTGAGATCTGATTCTATTTACTCAGTATTTGCGACCAGGGAGGGAAATATTTTCAGGAAAAAATATTGGAGCTTCTTCAGGCAGAGCGGAGGTATAAACGCAACATATACAGCTTGATTTTCAATTGTTTTAAAGGCATAATTAGCTGTGTGAACTATAGTTTTTGAAGCGTCTATCTTTGAAAAATTAGCTCCTGCCTTAAGTGATTGCTTGCTGTTAAAAATGTTTAAAGCTTTGCTGGACGCAGGTTGTTGGCTTTAACTTGAATGCCAGCTTAACCCTGTTACACCACCATTTCAAAATTATATCAATTCCAATTTGAAAGCTGCTGAAAAATTCACAGAAATTTGTGTTGATAAAGGAGAATATGCCAAAATATATTTTCCTAGAGATCTGCTGTTGCTGTACAGAGACTGCACAATGATGCAAGGTCGAAAACAACAATTGTTTAAGTCTCATTAGGAAAGCCACTGAAAAGAAGTGACTGCGGTATTCAAAATATCTTTTATACTCTCCACACGTCAGAACAGTCTATTCATACAAACATGCATAGAATTTTTTTTTTGTTCTTGTCATTGTTATGTATACACATTGAAAAGATCATCATACTTATAGATACATGTTTGCATGAATAGAGCCCTGAAGAATTAAGTTATGAGTTTGTTATTAAAATTTTATTCATGTCAAATCCTGTTTTTTTCATCTTCACATTTTTTGCAGAGCACAGAGGAAATTATGACTGCCAAAGAGTTTAAAGCCGCACTAAAACAATGGCAATTTGCCGTATTTGGTGTAAGTAGCGAACTCCACACAATGTCCATGATAAAGAAATCCTCCATTTTCAATTAATGTCCATAAATGTTAGGAGTAGGGATAAACAAGCCTTTTTGTTCATTTCTGATACACAACTCATGGGGGCGCTCTTCAACTCACCATGCAGGCCTCATATTAAATATGGCAATTTTCAGTTTTCCATTAGCCAAATGTAGACGCCCTTCTCCCAACCCACTTTTTCTCGGCAAAATTTTCTGCCACATGTATCTTGTGTTCAGGATGCATTTATCTTATCAATTGATGAGTTCTTGATGAGCTGATGTATCTGGTTCCTAGGAAACTGGTTTTTAATCTTCGAAAGCCCAGGAAATCGAACATTGCATGCACGAATATCTTTAAAGTTGTCAATTTCCACATTACTCTTCACCATCACAGACTTTAATAGATAAATGTGTATTTCAATTTTAATTTCAATTTTATCTTTCAATTTTGTTTTTTAAATCAAGAGTAAAATTACATTGGTAGAGAATATTTTGTTTGTGTTTCACTTGCAGTCATTGGAGATTGCCTTCCTAATAGCTCTGTTGGTTGCTATTTACGGCTTCAAAATTAACCATGTTGTTGTCATACTGCTGGTTTGCTCAACTCTAGGTAAGTTACAGACATGCTAGGTCTTGTTTAGACGAAAATACCGGTATATGCAATAAACTAAATGGAAGTTGCATATATGTAATGCATAAAAAGTAGTTAATCATTTGTCTGATGCTACTAATATACAAACAAAATATTGTTATAAATAAGATTATTTATTACCCATGTTTTTCAGCATTCTAAAAGAATACAGTAACTGCTGAGTGATCCTCATTATGAACCTCAGTGAAATTTTGGTATCTGAGAATGTCATATATGTGATACAAAAAGGCTACATTAATGGAAAATGGAATTCAGAATTCTATATTACACAAATGCAATTTAGACAAAAAAAAAGAATAAAGTGATGCACATCATGTATGTGAAGATTCTTTCTTATGTTTACAAAAGACAGTCAGCCATAGTTAACCATGGAATTGCAACAAAATTAAGACGGCAAACTTTCCCATGTGAACAATATCATTGTGCCATTTGGATCCTGAGAATTGCAACACTGATTTACGTCCATGCACAAGAATTGTTTCAATAACCCAACAAGTTTGGAATGCTGAAAGTGACTGAAGGTATTGGTATGAAGCAAGCACCAGAACTTCTGTCAACACTTTGTGTTACGTCACGTTTTTCACACACTTTTCTCCAAGGTTCAAAGGTTAACTACCAGGTATATGCATTGTAGTTTATGCAGGCATTTTTCAAAGTTTATATTGACGCCAATTTATCACATAATCTTTTGCAGCCTCCTTTACGATAATTTCCGCCAAAGCCGCCAGTGGTATGATTGCCGTGACGATGGCTGGTAACTCACAACTCATTTACGGCATATTCTACGTGGCGGTGCTTGTCATGGTTGTCACGGCAATATTACAAGTCAAGTATGTTTTTTTTGTGTTATACCGCTCCAATAGCCATAACTTTTGATATATATTTTGTTTTTAGTATTTTTGTTCTGTCTTTAAGCAAGATTTTTCATTCTCAAAATTGAAATGCGATCAGTTTGTCAACAAATGCGATCTGTATAATGTAATCTGTGTTATTGTCGACAGCTGAATTCCTATAGTCTAGACTGGTATTCACTCATCGACAGTGATGTTTTATATTTGCATAAAGTGTATTGTGTTTGCAAGGCTAGAGGTTTGTATTTCAACAATACATTCTAGAAAGAAGGGGGTCTACTTATTTTATGGAACAAAAAAAAATGAAAAATTTTGTCAAAAATGACAGCTCACATTCATTCACCCGTCAAAAGAAGCGAAGGACTCCAAATGTGGCTTTAGAAATTGAATAATGTTTCCCAATGTTCAATTACACTGTCTGAGTGATTCAGAAATCGTGTCCCTGTAGGGGGCGAGCTTGTATAGAGCGCCCTCAGGGAGAAGTGTTTTCTGTTCAATAGCTGTGATATCTACCGGTATTTTGAAAATATGCAAATTTGCGTATCTAATCAAGACAAAACAAATGGCATGGGATAACAACATGAATAGTTGAATAAACCTCATTTGTATTAATCAGATGTATAAAATTCTTTTTGAATTACCATGAGAACATGAACTAAAGCAAAATTGACAGACTCAAACTTTTGCTTAAACTTTCCCAAAGGAAACTTTAATTTAAACCATTCTCTTTTGAAATCGAGATCAAAATCAGGGGTCACAGTGCAAAATTTGGTACTAGAGATAAAAATTACCGAAAATATTACCCATACCGGGGGTATACGAAATTTAATATGACTGCCATCCCTTTCTCAGCTCTGGGGGAAAAATTATACTTTCGATTTGCAGAATAATAAAATCACAATGAAAACTTTACTTACTCCAAGAGCTTCAAAATGAGCCCCCACACCAGACCAGAAAAAACATTGTAAACATTAGAGAGGCTGAATATCTGTTCTGGAGGCGCATATTCTACCCTAACCTTCATCTTTGCCATACTGCAGGTTTCTAACACAAGCAATGCAGTCTCATGAAGCTAGTGTGGTGGTACCTATTCATTATGTGTTATTCACATTAAGTGCAATAGTGACAGGTAAGTGGCAATTCTTCAAAGGGAAGGGGGCTCGTCGGAACTGCCCTCAATGGTGACCGATATAAACTCTGTATCCAAGCTATGTTAGTAATTGATTGTTTGGTCACATGACTAGAAATATATACTTCATTAGGGTTTAGTTCTTCAAGTGAGAAAAAAAATAAAAATCTGAAAGTGTCTATTTTGTATGTAGCTACCTTAATGACTGTTTGCAGCTGGTTGTAACAGTTTTGAGAGAAGATATGACAAAATTGATCAGAAAGAGGCAGCACTGGTTAGGATGAAGGCTTTTATTCATTGTGGCCCTCACAAGGTTGACCTTACAGAATTGCAATGATTAAAGTTAACACAAATGAAAGTTTGCATGTTTATGCCATTGATTTGTATGTGACCAAATGAGAATAAAAGTACACTTTAGACTGAAAATTGCATTCTTGTAAAGGAATGTTTTAATGTCAAATTTCCATTAAAGGGACAAAGTCGCCCATTTTCATGAAGTTTGTTTGATACGAGATACTTATACTTATATTGTTTGACATGTTGAAAGATACTGATTGAATTGGTGACCATGCATATATTTGACCCCGGTTTTAGACATGATAACATGAAACCATGGCGAAAATGAATTTATGGTCATGACCATTAATTCATTTTCACCATGGTTTCATTTAATTTGTCTAAAATCGGGGTTGAATATATGCTGGGTCACCCATTCAATCAGTATCTTTCAACATGTCAAACAATATCAGTATAGTATCTCCTATCAAACAAAATTCATGAAAAATGGGCGACTTTGTCCCTTTAATATTTAGTGTGACATGAATACTATGAAATTGATAAAAGTTGATCAGTAGCATTATAAAATAATCATCATCAATAGTTTTCCGTACATTTTGGAAACGAATACTCCATTTTGTTGATGATAAATTTTAACACAAACTGATAGAAATATTTTGAAGTGAACACTAGCAGGCACTGAACTAGAATATGCAGTTTATTAAAGAGTTTATCACCTCAGGCTCAATGCCGATAATGCTTTGCTGAAAATTGACAAAAATTTGTCAAAAAGTTCATTTTATTATCAAACATCCTGAGGCAAAAATTTTGCTCTCTACAAGAACCACTCTAATCTGTGTGTGAAATGTCATGAAAAATGGCTAATTATGATCAAATTTATAATTAAAATGATATAAAGTTCCTTCGAATACATACTACATATCGCACAAAAATCGACACAAACACCCACACAAGCACATCTAGCCATAGAGTCCAAGACAGTAGAATTGACCGTACCCCATGGCTCTTGACAGTGCTCTGACATGATTCTAATAACATACTATTCGTGTCCAATCAGCTCTGAGGTGAAATGACATCATTATCGAATAATTTCCTTTTTCAGGAATAATATTTTATCACGAATTGGAAGGGATGACAGCTTTCAGTATTTGCATGTTTTTAATTGGGTAAGTACAGTGTATCATGCAAATCACGTCATACAAGAAACCAGTTGTCATGGTAATCGTTGTGCTTACTATACCACTGACTTGTAATTTCATCAGTTGAGTAATTTCAATTGATAATGAGTCATTATTGCATGATCTGCATATTCGAAGTATTTGCATAATTGAATGTATTAATTCATTTAGGAAAGTGAACATAGAGATGTAAAAAGTATTATCATGTGAAATTTAAGTATTTAATCTACTCGGATGTTGTTTTTTTCTTTGACAACATAAATAATGTTGACTATGAACATTAGCATAATTTCAAATTATAGTTTATTCAGTTGTTCAAAATCTATGGTTCTAACTTTCAGTTTTACTGCCATCGAACACATTATATTGATGATCCACCCCGCCCTATTTTCATCTTTCTAAAGAGAAACCTGCCATAGAAAAGGGTAATTATGGGAAATTTGTTGACTTGACTGAACAAAAGGACTTCAATTAGGCGCATAGCAGTTCTGTCTAGGTGTGTGGCAAATTGAACAGTGTCTCTTGTCTGTACTTTCTTAATAACATGTACACAACTTCTTTTGGTAAGGTTATACTTGTTTAAATCACATGCACAAAATATACATTAGGTTCAGAAAAGCAGCTTATCTCTAATTTCTGTATGTAATCTTGGTTTCTGAAGGTTGGCCTTGACAATTAAACAATTAATCTCCTCTTGTAACATGCAAAGCGAGAGCCACACCGAGAGATCATATGGCTAAATGACTGAGATAATTGGCGGCTTGTAGGATTTGGAGACATATTCCAGTTTTGCTGTAATATATGGGTGAATTCCTTTCTGAACAATTAATATTTCTGTCCCTTCACAGATGTGGCTTTGCGTTTACAGCTGTGTATTTTATCTCAACTGGTCGGCCGTCAGAAAACAAAGATGATATCGCAGTTATTTCAGATCAAAAGCCGGATGGTAAGTTAACACTCGGTGTTATAGTTTGATCGCCGTCTTAGGTCATTCAAGGTAATGCCATTTATATGACGGGAAGTCAGGCTGGTAAATTGTGAGTTTTAACTCGCTCGATGACTTGAGAATTACCTGAAAAATTTTGTTGAGGGACGTTATCATCATTCTTTATACTCCAGATGATGTGTATTTATATTATATTTGAGAGGTGTTATGAGTAACAACAGTGAAATGCTGACAAGTTTCTCTCAAAAGCAACAGGTCTCATTAACCCTTTGAGTGCCACAGTCTATTTTTGTCCCCTCTATAAAATAAAAACCTGTCAGATTTTTGCCAAAATTTTGATAACAAACTGTAGCCAATAAAATATGATGATCATTTGGTCCAAAATTACCAAAAAAATAAAAGAAAAATTCATGAAAATTGGTAAAATTTTGCACTAAAATTTTGGCGGGAGAAAATTACAGCGCTGAAAGGGTTAATCAGTAGATATTGGTAAGGATATTATGGTTTCTAGATAAATTGTCAAGTACGCTACTGGCTAGTTTATGCCCCCAAACACTCATATTTCATTGAAGGTAGTTGGCGCCTGGAAATTTACAGATTTAAAAACTTTTGCTCAAATTTTCACTAAGCCTGTAATGCGTGTCCAGACAAGCGTGTCATGATCACTCACACCACTTCACTCGTATCAGATGTATAACACACAGCAATTACTCAATAAGACATACCTTAATGTTCATTTCTCTTTATTTGCTTTCATCTTTTTCTTCCAAAATTTCTTCATCAGTTTTTCACTCATATATTCATTCAGATGCAAAAGCATTTCCAGACACAAGACTTTACATTAAAAAAACAACAACAAAAGGCATAATGCTGATTTCAATGTTTGTCTCTGTCTGTCTTCTCAAACTTTATTCCTGTTCTGTTTTTTTGGTCAACAGAAACAATCCCAACTTCACAAACCAAAGCTGTACAGCCTGCCGATGTCTTGTCATGCAAGGGAAACTTAGAGAGCGTTCCATTACTGATCGAGGCAGGCTGCGTTGACTCTGCTTACGGCTCTTCAGTCAAAGTAACTGCTTGGTTTTATCATATATGAATTGCATGAAGTAGTTAAAGGAACTGAGCGTGTGGCAAAGTATTTGTGCAAAAACCAAAGCATGAAAAAAGCATTCTAATCCATCACAAGATTGTACATTGCAAATCTTACCTCCAAGGTTCTTCAGTTTCAATGAGAACTTGATCATCAATTATTTACTCACAGAACATTTTTTCCAGCCATTGTGTGAGTCTAAGTATTCCCTGAATTCCAAGAATGTGCATAAAATTTCTTCCCAGTTCGCAGTTAGTCAATTAAGTCACACTTCTCGCTGGCATGGTCAATCTTTCTGCTTGTTCTGTTCCAAATCTTGTTTTTTGATTGGAATATTTTGTATTAACTGCACCGGCATAGCTTATGTTCCTTATGTTTCCCATCTGTTGCATGTGTTTCTCCATATGTTATCCATGCTGTGGGCATTCAATAAAAACAAAAGAATTCCAAAATATAAACTTAGATGACGCTAAATAGAAACTTGCCACGGCTGAAAAAAAATGAATGTATGTAAGGCCAAACAAAAAAAATTGTGCTCTTCCGATAACCCAACCTACCCTATTATTTACTTGCTGACCCTAGGCGTTTCAGAGCTATGAAGACGCAGAAGTAAAAAAAAAAAGAAAGAAAAAAGCCACAAAATCACACATGCAAGAAATGTAGAGAAAATCACACGAGAACTAGCGCGAAACCTATGACGTCATTCATCGTTGCACATACGTTACAAACAATGTGGCGGCCCGTGATAGGCATAATGTGTACTTTATTACGTACATTATGCAAATGCAATCATGGCAAGGAAAGATCGTTGTTGTCTGCTGTCACCATCACCAAAGACAAGCAGGTCTGAAACTGGACTGTGCTTTAACATTACAATTTGCCGTCAAAGAATTATGATTCAGACAGTTCAGTTTCTATGACATTCAAACAAACATACATGTCAACCAGTAATCCAATCTGATAATGGAACTGTTAACAGCTACATGCAGTTATTGAACCCCTGAAAAATACGTATTTAAAAATAAAAATATTTTGAAAAAATAAAAATCCCTATCGACCTACCTACCCTAATTTTGAAAACCATGTTATCGGAACAGCACAATTTATTTTTTTTTGGCCTAATGTGAAATTACAATTTTGACCCTTGATAGGAAATGTAGATTAAACGTTATGCCAAAATAAAATTGCCATTTTTCTTTAAAAAATAAAAGAATGAAAAAAGAATAATAAGTTTTAAAGGATTCCAAAGGAAATTGTCTAAATTGGTAGTATTTCAAACAACAATAAATAAAAGAAAAATCAATTTATAAGTTTGGTATGAATTACAATGACAAGATGTGGCACTGGCTGAAATTAATGGTGTATGTCGGTGACCGCGGCCAATTGTTCTTCAGCTTTGTCATGACAGCCCACCAAACAGATCAGTGAAGTCAAACAAACTTTTTTTTATTGAGGGTCATAAAAAGCGCAAACAAAAAATGCTTGTTGAATTTTAGGCATTACTTTACTACAAATTGTATAGCACTTTCATATTCCTTAATGCCATATTGCTTTCTTATTTTCCAATTTTTAATTCCATTTTTTCTCAATTCACGGTACAACCAGGGACATAATTTACATAATTTGGAATTATCAGACCTCTCTGGAAAAAATAGTGAGCCTTCCGACAATGATAAGCGATAAGGTAGGCAGCACTATTACATTTGGACATTCGATACACCCACCATCACATGTACATATTACTCGCTGTGTATAAAACATTCCCATCTGTGCACACATATCTATATTTACGAATCTGTCAACATACCAACATAAAATCAAACGAAACGAAATGCACAAACATACTAGCATGAGTACACTCATTCATGCATACACGCATACCCTCACACTACATACATATATGGGTCGATGAATATCTATATTTTGATAGGAGTGGAAAATAAACTCATCAACATAAATGCTGTTTCAGGGCCTTGAGGATCATTTCTCCTGACAAACTTTTTTCCATCTACCTCTTGTTGGGGCTCATTTTGAGCTTATAGAGTAACTCAAGTTTGCTACAGCTTGTTTTTGTAAAATCTAAAATTTAATTTTCCCCTGTAGGGTGAACAAAGGGAATGGCAGCCATTTTGAATTTATCCTTTGGAAAATATTGGGTACTTGGTTTTCACAATACACTACAGTGACCCCTGATTTTTATTCTTAATTTTGAAAGAGCATGGTTTAAAGTTTCATCGAGGAAAATTTGTGCAAAAATTTTTTGTCCTTTGATTTCGAGGCGCTATAACTACTTTATGCTCGTAGTGCTGTTGTTTGAACATGTGATGCATACTTCCGATATATGTTCTGCAATGATATAAAATCAGTAGATATCACTTGAAAACAGTCAATGTACAAAGATTTAGTTTTTATGCTGAATATTCTTGTTTGAGACAATGATGAGCAGATACAATACTAAATACATTGTGATAATTTAGATTCTGTGTTCATATATTGAATCTAGGTTAGTCAATGACCTTGCCAAATACAATCTTGTCGAGAGCACATCACCTGGCAATAAACTGGTCATGATCAAAATCTGTGCCATTGCCTTGCTTAGATTAAAAACGATTACCTAAAAATGCAATCTTCAAATAAATGTGGCATTCAAGGTTGTCAGTCAACAGATTTCACGGAAGCTTATTGTATCCTTACAATTACCCAACCTCATTGTATCAAGCACTAGATTGGCGATTTTCACATGTGTTTGTCACTGTCCTTGCTATACTATAGGTATCGTTTGATGGTTAAGATAAGTCGCTTGTTGTCAATTCTTGAATGTACAAGACACACTCCACAAGATACACCCTACATAGATGCTAGGCTGTACATATAGTAGGCAAACGAGTAGAAAACAATAATTAATGGAACTCTTTGAACAACCTGACTCTATCCAGATTGCATTTGAATTTGTAAAGTGCAAACAGATAGTGTAGGAAATGTTAATGGCATGCAAAATCTCTTTTATAGTCTGCCATATTGTCTCTACATATTTTTATTCCTTCACAGTGAACGGTTAAAAAGAGTTGCGTGACCGTACCACCAGTTGATGGCTACAAAATGGTGTTTTTGAACTTGGCTACTAAATGATGTTATTGAACTTCCATTCTTTTGTGGACACTCTGCTATTTATGTTTGACTGTCAATGGTTATTATGATATATAAGCAAGATAATTTTCACATTATGTGGACAGTGACACTGACCTATTATCTCTTTCCACAGCACGTTATATTAACCCTATGGTACTTTCCAACCCATTGTAAATGAATTGGGGTTAGGGGGTTAGGGGTTATCTATGACCGTATGATGTTTCTTACAGGTACTTAAAGCCGCAATTTTCAATCCCAGGTTCTCGCATTAGTTGAGTTCTCCTCCCAGTCAAACACTTGGCCAGTACAATGTATGATTTCTAGAACATTAATTACACAAACTGATCTCAACCTTTTGTCATCTTTTGCTAATCCTGCAAACCGAGTTTATACAAGCTTTTTGATTGATGGTCGGTTCAAATTGCCGACGGTCATTGATTCCCCAACACCAACGCTCGATTTCCTAAAAAATTGTCTTCTAGGCGCGTTAGAATTTAAATATATAACCACAGAGTTTGATCGGCAGCAGCTTTGTGCTGACCGCTTGGCAGTCTGTCTGCGTTTTTGTGGCCAGAAAAAAAAACAAAAAGTGGCATTTTCTGGAGTATGTGCCCACGTGTTGCCTGTTTGATGTCCACTTACACAATGAATGCCGCAATAGCTTTGTGTCCTTTTAAAGGGAGGCTCCGCCTTTAAAGCTAAAATAGCTGTGAATGTGTCATAAACCAATCTCAAAATACCCTCAGTTTTCCAAGAGTTTTCTTTGAATAAGACCCATTAAAGCCTGAAAAAAGTGTAACACTGTCATAAGTGTCGAAAGTGGCATGTAAATTCAAAAGTTTTAACATCATTTTAGATTTCCCGCCATTTTAAAAAAATAATCACATGACAGAGAAAATAAAGATTACAATAACAAAATGTTGGCCGTCGTGTGTTGTGCATTCAAATAAATGGCGTCATACTTGTTTCTTTTATGATCACGGTGTGTATGTGCGGGAAATACTGCTTTTTTGTACTTTTCAGTGAGGGCCCCATTTTATGAGTGCGGCACTCATTTAAGGTGGTTGGAAAGGCTATTTTTGCACCAATTCTTTTCTCAGAGTTAATGTCAAGTTTCAAGTGTTAGAATCAAGATATTTAATTCAAATGTTTAGGATATCTCCCTTAGTTAATATTTTCTCCAAAGACTATAAAAATTGTATATTTGCAGCCATGATTTTGAAATATGACACCAGTAAATATTAAAATTTAATTTTTCATATTTTTTTTACATATTTGAATTTAATAATAATTGGATAGTATTAATATTACCAAATTAGTTATAAATATGTTGACACTATTTATTGTACGATTTGTACGGCAGGATTTGTAAATAAAATTTGTTTTTATGATTTTACATGGGTTTATATATCAAAAAATTATTAAAAATTCTTTCAAATTTCAAAATGTGATTTTTCAAAAAGTACTTCAAATACAGCAAAAATTGTGCCATACAAATCTTATCTGTAACCTTGTTAATAGGCTGTAAAAATTCCATGTTCATATCTCATTTCAAAGTTGGATTAAATTGGTATAAAATTATGTAGGAAAACTGTTATTCTGTCAAAAATGTTGAAAACAAGCCATATTTGCACCCCTCTTTTGAAGTCACAGAGCAGTTTTTTTAGTCAATCTCACTTTTGACACCTCTTTGACACTCAAAGAATCTAAAAATGCATTTACAATAGCAGTCACTCACTCTGAATGCCAGCACCGCCTTGTCAAACTTTCCTGAAAAACAGCAAATAATGACTTTCCCTTTTCAAACATTTTATTAAAAGCTAGGGGACCTCTACCATAGTTAATACACTAAGAACTCCCCAACTTCTTCTTATTTGGTCAGTTTTTTTAACAGGCTATAACTCTGCAATGCCTTTGTGCCCAAATGTCTAGTTTTTTTTATTCCACAGAGAATGTTGACTACTTTTATATTTTAATAGTTTTGTTGAAATTTATAACTGACGCTCTAGCCTTTACAACCACCTTAATATTCAGCATGTTGAAACGTGTAGACATTGTCCAAATTAGTGTGCAGTGATATTTCTATACATGTCCTTCAGTTATCATATTCACACGAGCCAACTTTGGTTTGAAAGTAAAATCATGAAAATAATGCATAAAATTTGCAGCTATGGGGCTTTAATAATACACTTACTACAGGTAACAAAAAATGACAACATTTGATAAATGTTTAATCATATTCAACTGTTTAGCAAGCTGCAAATTACCACAACATCCGTGTATCTAAACCTTCCCACCCCCACCTCTCCCAGTCATCCAGGTTAACCACCCGGTAGCCCGCTCTCATCAATCAGGTTGAACCGAATGATACAGAGAAAGATTAAAGTCACAAAAGATTACAAAACATGATTGAATCATGCCTGTATGATCTATGTACAGTTTTCTTCGGAATCCATCGGTCGGCAATTTTCCCATATGTTATTAACCTCTAGACCTTACAATAGTATCATTTTCCCATAGCACTGATTAATTACATGGGCATTCATGGATTGAATAACATAGAGAATAGGACTGTCTTTTCCAATCAACAACTACCTTATTTGTATTGATTGAATTAATCAAAAGATACCTTAGGGGTATTTGGGTTATTGCATTGATACCATAAAAACTTTTGTGCTCTCTCTCTCTCTCTCTCTCTCTCTCTCTCTCTCTTTCTCTCTTATTTACAGAATCTGATCTCTCTCTCTCTCTCTCTTTCTCTCACTCCGTTAGAATCTGATCTCTCTTCTCTCTCTCTCTCTCTCTCTCTCTCTCTCTCTCTGTTTACAGAGTCAGATGATACCATTATCATAATTATAAATTCACAACATTTACAAAATAATAGGACCAATTCTCTTACAGCTCCGGTCTGAATGTTAGGGATGCCTCTCACAATAAATAAATAGATGAATAAAACTACTCCCCTAGGGTGTGTCAAATCATAGCTTATAGTAGCTTTGACCCAGTGTTACAGTGCGTTTTACCTAGGTACCGCAACTTTGACCCAGTGTGACAGTGCGTTTTTCCTAGGTACCGCAACTCAGCATATGAGACGGACACAATCCACATACAAAACACACGATTAGCTCGGGTATCACGGATACATTTCAAAGCCATGGACTCGTCAATTAGCATGGGGCAGCCACTGTCTTGACTGAGAGATAAACAGTTGACTAGACTTGCTCTACAATGTAACTGTTTCTTTTACAATTTCAGCTAAGAGTTCAAGAGGTGAAGGTATTCTCAACAGAAACTAACTGAAAAGCCACACATTGTAGATCAAGTGTATCTCTCAGTCCAGACAGCGGCTGCCCCATGCCGGTTTACTGTAATAAATCGACGAGTCGGTGGCTTTGAAATGTGTCTGTGATACCCAAGCTAATCGTTTGTCTTGTATGTGGATTGTATCCGTCTTGTACGCTGAGTTGCGGTACCTTGGTGAAACGCACTGTATATGGTCTTGTCCAAGGTGTATGCTCCTTTCCGCTTTTCATCTTCTGTAGCAAACCAAAAGTAATGACACTGTTTAGAGTTTTATTTTACCAAAGAAGACAATAGGAATTCGCCTAAAAAATTGAGTGATTCAAGGATGAAGTTCATGGTTGTCCAATTTTTTTTTACAGTCATGTCAGAGTTCACTTATGAGGAAGTGCTCATCCAAAGACAAGCTGAGGAATACGGTACATTGTCAAGGTGACGAAGTGATTTTAAAACCAAGCTTTGATGGCGATGTCTTTTGTAACAGAAAGGCCTTTTTCATGTCAGCTGGAAATGTCACACTTCCAAGATTTGATAAGGAGGGGAAAAGGATCAAGCTGTCTGTCTTCCATGCAGAGAGAAAGTTTTTGGAAGCACAGTTTTATATACTATTACATCTGAAAGCTAGTGTTGAATAAAAATTATTGAAGGAACTACTAAATACTCTCTAATATTGCTAAACATCAACCTTGCCAAGTTTAACTATAAATTTGTGTATAACATTCAAGTTCAATGGCGTATCTAATCATTGTAGACTTAAATCTTTTTGTTATTGGCAGCGCAGTGTCCAAATTAAAGTGACACTTGTTCAATATAGAAATTGACAACTCTGTGTCATAGATATTATGAGTTTGCCTGTCAATGGCCCAGAGATGGGTAATAAGATAAATATTGAGATATACAGGCAAAAAAAAGCGGGATTGTGCAAGGATAAAACACACATGCAGTATGCTGGAGTCTGATTTATTTTTAACTCGTCACCAGATGGTTTTAAACAATCATCTATTTTTTTACTGAGAAGAGTTTATTTGCCATACCCCAGTTACTACAGAGGTAATTAGGGCCCTTCATGCATTATGATCAATAATCCGGTCCATATTGCATCCTCTAGACCTGAAAAAAAAATTATGGGCCTGATAACTGTTGTTTGTTCTTCTAATTTATGCACACGACAAATCAATTAAATTTACCACTGTCCACAATTTTCTGTGGCCTCAATGCCTCGGACACTCTTGCCTATGTATATATTCTACACATTTGTAACCTATTTGATTTAATGAGTATTTTTTCGCTATTATTATAATCACCCTGTAGAAAATGATGAAATAAACTGCTAACAAAATGATCCAGATACTTGTGTATAACGTGTTTTCTTGATATATGTGTGTGATGGCGTCTGTGTATGTGTTTGATGGATTCAATGAAAAGTTCCAGCCTGCTCACTTGATGCAGCTCTATCTGTACGCATAGTGTCTGCTATTTCATTATAAAGTCCTGGTCATGTGTTTGATGGATTTGATAAAAAAACCCAGCCTGCTCAATTGATACAGCTCTATCTGCAAAATTAGTGTCTGTTATTTTGTTACTTAGTCCTGTATGCTGAGGTGATCAGGACTACAAGAGCTTTCCCTTGCTATGTGCCATGCCCACAGATATACTTTCAAGTTTCTGTACATTTTGCAAAGTGTATATCTATATCAGATTCAACAAAATTATGGAAGTGCAACAGGTCATGCTAACCTTCTTAAATGAGGTTTCGGTCTATTTGATTAAAAATCAGCATCTTTTGCCCAAAGTATGTGCAAGTGTAGCTTACAAAGCTGTTTTTGTGGAGTTTTATCCATGTGTAATTGTTGTATGGCATCAGAAATGGGGAAACTTGGTGGCAATCTTCGTTATGACCAGCAGGCAGCAACATTTTTGTCTTTTTTCTCAATGGAATATTTGGAAAAAGTTGGTATAGAGGCGGATTCAACTGTTCACGGACATTTGTTGAAGGTAGGGTAAAGGTACATGAAGGGAAGGGTATTGAAGTGCTTATAAGTGGACCGAGGACAGTTCGGCGATTTTGCAATTTGAAGAAAGCAAAGAAGAAGCATTCTGGAGGGGGAAAAAGACAAAAAATGGTGGAAGATAACATTTTTCAAATTGTTTTCTTGAGGACAGTCGCAAACATTTTCGCTTCCCTTCAAATGTTCAAAATATCTTAAAATAGTATATCTGTATGTAAAACACCTTACTTGACATCTCTTGATAGCAGGTGCCTACCTTCCTTTTCTTAAACTGATGGCCTTTTTGCATCTTGTGAAATATCTTGGAAAGTAAATAAAGCTATTGCTACAAGAATTACCTTCTTTTGATCACATTCGCAGATTTTTTTCTATATAATTATGTCAATAATGATATACCAGTGTACAACTTATTATGTAAATGCTATGTACACCATCAGCAAACTTGCGATTACTAAACTGTTCAAGTCGTGCAATTTTTACAACTCCACTTTAGTTAAGCCATTTGATTCTCAAGGATATACTGTATTTAGATTTACTAGCTCCACCTAATTATTCAATGTAATGAGCCATTAATTTGGCCATTGTCGATTACACAGAGAAACATGGACAGAGTGGCAACACTTGCATGCCTTTTGTTCCATGGTCGTCTCGGTAGACTGTTGGCTTTTTATATTAAAATGAGCTTCAAAGGTGTTAAACTTTTTGGAGGCTTTGTTTGTATTGTGGTTGATAATTACACGAGATTATGCAAAAAATACGACGAGATGGCATCGTACTGCCAGTCGCGTAGCAACAATAGCTACTTTGTGAGCTCTCAGGCCAGAAACACTGCTTCACGCCAATCAAAACATAACACGCCAGCAGTTTCATAAACATGTCCTTCCTTGACGCACGTGTAAAAGACAGTATGACTGACCGTAAACCATTGAGTAAAACCAGACAGTATCGATAAAAGACTTTCAAATTTGGTTCAAACACACTCATTATATATTCATAAAAATATGAGAGGAATTTTTAAAAGCTCAAAACACTCCCGTTTTCGCCAGCACGTCAATTCTGCTCAGCACCACACGATAAACAACAACACAAACTTTGCCGAACATACTTTCGCTTAACGATTGGCAACAATCCGAAAATTACCGAAGGATTCATGGTCGGCACTCTTCGGAAAAGAGAGGCGAGAGCAACCTGAGGCGAGGCGAACATGGATGGGTTACGTAACCGCTTCACGCCTTAAACAATACCCGTTGCCACTCTATCTATGTTCCTCTATGTCGATACTAATTACCAGTGTTGCCCTTGGTAGACAAATGTGCACTACATGTAACTCGTGTTGGCTTTTGGTAGTGTTATATACACATCTAGCACTGTTATAGTCACATGACCGCTTTTTAAATATTTTACACTTTCATAAATCAGGAAATTAAGGTTTACAGATGCGATTTTCTCGTGATTACCGAGATAATGTGAAGACATTTTCGTTACGTTGTCGTCCATTTTCCAGTGTCGAGGTCAAACTTAGCTGTAGAAAACACTATTACCCCTTTGAGTGCTATAATTTTTCCCAGCAAAATTTTGGTACAAGATTTTTACTAATTTTTATGATTTTTTCAGTCTGTAAGTTTTTTGATAAAGTTGGACCAAATGGAAGTCATATTTCATAGGCTACAGTTTTTTATCAAAAGTTTGGCAAAAATCTGAAAAAAATTGACTGGATTATATTTTATAAAGGCGACAAAAAATTGACTTTGGCGCTCAAAGGGTTAATGCATTGAAATCTTAGTGTATAGAAACCTATTTCCTTTGAGCGGGAACAGTCACATTTCTAAAATTCCATTAGAAGACGACGAAGATCGAACACTCCTCACTGCGGAGAGCACGTTTATTGAAGCACAATTTAACTAATGATAATCTCCCATCTTAGTGAAGATTTGGTCCAAATCTGTGAATAAGCACTAATTTAGTTAGATGTGATGTGGTAGAGTAAGCTCGACTGTTTTGTCACAATCATCGACTTGAACGAAGTGCAGTCTCGGTATTACTGGAGAGAGAAAAAATCAACAAATGATTGTTTAACGTTTTTTCTATTTACTGTCTCCCACTGCTCAGCATGAGACTTTGCCCTATACAATTTGCAGTAATTCTCATTATTTTGCATAACATTCAATTTTATACATGATTACTGTAGATGAAATATTTTTAATTGAAGTTCGGTGTTTGTTATCAGTTCAACTTGACACATTTATTGTAGAAACTGACATCAAGGAGATTGTGATTATGCGCCTCGAAGGAGAAAGGCTTAAAACTTTTGCTGTACTTTCCTCAATGAAACTTCCAAGCATTCTCTAATCAAAGAAAGCATAAAAATCAGGGGTCACTGTGCAAAGTTTGGTACTAGAGAAACAGGTTATCTAACATTCACCGATGTCCGAAATTAAAATGGCCGCCATCCCTGCGATGATTCTATGGGGGGAAATCAAATTTTTGATTTTTCCAAAAACTAAGGCAGTGAAATTTTTTTTCATATACTCCAAGAGCTTAAAAATAAGCCCCTGCATATAACACGGCACATGCTGGAATCTGATCTGTTTAACACAGCACCATAGGGTTCTAATGAATCAGGTAAATTGTTGATTGAAAACAGAATGATGTTATCTCATATTATTGGAGTGAATAGGATCTATTGTACCTTTTAATAATAACCGGCGGGTAGACGCTCCATCATCTAGGCCTGAAAAATGTTTACGGAACAGGTAGCCTAACAATATTTTTGCTAAAATTGTTTGCAGGGGAAGAGTTAATCGGATTTTACGAATGAGTCTGTATTTTAGTGCTTGATTCCAAGCACTTAAAATTTCCTTGCGCTTGTATACACTCATAAACATTAATAATTTAATTTATTTTAATTTAGTGCTCTTTCACTTCCTTCATCATTCTAGGGCAGAGCTGAAATGAAATACTAGCTAGATGACCCAGGTGATTACTGTGATTTCGGTACGTGTCATGTCATGGCATCTGTATTTGTTTTGATGGTCTTGATGGAAAGTGTAAATGCGACCCAAAGATAGTTGTAATTGGAAGTATGGTGTCCTCTATTTGATTGCAATTAAATACAGTGAATTTCATAATAGCTTGGAATTACGGGGTGCTTGAGTGATAAGAAAAACGTTTCTGGCGACACAAAGTGACGCCACCTGCATTCATTACAGACGTTCTCTTTTGATAAATTTTGCAACAATTTAATGCAATACGACTTTCACAGTGCCACAGTCAACATCGTCAGTGTTGCCGCGCTCCCGTTGAAAAACTCACCCGTAAAGTGACCGCTTAAACGTTCTTACATTGCGTTTATCACATTTCCCGTCGATGAAACTGCCCAGAACGCTAACGAAAGTTTTTTTTTCTCAGTGCAGTGTGTATGGATCGGTACGCGATTGGCATTTCCTACACTGAACGTGTTCTGAAAGTGAGAACAGTGGACGCCATATCGGGTTAAATTGTTGCAAAATCTATCAATTTAGAACGTGCTATGTATGTTGGTGTTAATTTCTATCGCCAGAAATGTTTTTCTAACCACCCAAGCACGTTGTAATTCAAAGCTATTATGAAATTCACTATAATTAGTCCCTGCTTCAAGGTGATCTAGGCCAGCATAGATTTCCGTGCAGAGAGAGAGAGAGAGAGAGAGAGAGAGCCAAGTCATCCTTTGCATCATGTACAACATTTATTTAGAACTATGAAAGTGGCCCTAGCACCTTTATTATCATATTATGAAGCTAAAGCCTTTTTCAGGGCTGGATTCAAAAAAATTAAGCGTTTGTAAAGTAGAAACAAGAATAGCAAACAAAGCTGTTCAGGTAAACTTTGATTGCATTCATATCAGCTAGTGTCGTCAGGTTGAAGAAGGTGGTAGCTATTCGTTATCACCAGGGAGGGAGTAATCATGAACGGGGTGGTTAGGGATTTTTAATGGATGTAATGGATAGAGGGCAATGGTGGCTTTCGCAATGGGGGAGGGGACCAACGGGAAGATTTCTGGAGGGGAGGTGATAGTTGGGCAGAATGGCGGACAGAAGGCGAATTTTTTTCCAGTAGTCGCATGAGGACAGTTGAGAATAGTTTCAACCACCATCCAAACTTTATTTTTGTTTAAAACATGCTAGAATAGCACATTGATGTTTCAAAATAATACTGGGATATCGGGTTCTTTATTGCCCCTCACTGGAAACCTACCCTTTTTGTCATAACCCATTAGCCTATTTGCATTTTGCATAGCGTCGGGCAGCGAAAATAAAGCTCCGGCTCGCGAGAATTTATTCCCTCACTCACAAACTTTGTCGCTGTCCATGCTGATGTACCAGTGTCCAACATCTTTGGGAGCAACTGGCACTACGAACAAATTGAACTAATTTCAAGGCGGTAGGTAACCAAATGATGAATAAACGTATGCTACTATATAGGTTGAACTCAACCAACTGAGAAATACATTTCGACTTTCACTTTATAATTGTGCAATATGGTAAAGGCATAATAATTGATATTATTAACTGTCCCTGAGAGTATATCATTCAGCTTTTAAAATAGATAATGATATTTTATAACGATCCTATTAATTTCGCCATTTCGATATTGACTGCAAGTTTTGCGATAACTCTAACAACGTGTACATACACGTGTTAACTCCTTTTTTTCTTTATCCATTGTTTGCACATCGAACCTTGGTGTCGCCATGAGACAGCTTTTACAGCGTTTTGGAGTTTTTATAAATCAAGAAAGCAGGGTCAAAAAGCCTACCCCTTTTTTTTGATCGCCAAGAAATTTAGTGCAATGTAATTTGCATTGTACAGTAGTTTGTAGTCATTATTGAATGTCGAGGGTATGCAGAGAGCACTCCATTTAAAGGTATACTGTCACCTACTCCAATTTTGCTACAGTTACCATGGAAAGAGCAAATCTAACCAATCGCAGATTTTAAGTGAGTGGCCGCTTTTTAAAAACAGCGCCCTCACATGGGCATTTCGAATACCAAAGAACACCCCTTTGTCCATATATGGGCATATTTAGATTACAGGTGACTGTTTACCTTTAACCAATTGTACACCTTAGTATTGATATATTTCTTTCGCATTTGAAACGACGGACTACACAAGGGAGTCGACTTGCTGATACCTTCCATCAATATTAAGAATATTTACGAATATTAGGCCAAAACAGTTACATAGAGAATTTCTTACGAGTATACCCTACACATACTATAACAAAACTTGTATCTGTGATATATCGGGACTGTATGCTATGTCTCCAGACCTTCTGTAAACTTCTCTCAAATATCGATTGAAGGGTACCACACAAACAGGCCTAGGTAAGAAATATTAGCAAAGCGTACGGTCCATATCGTCAGGATGGAATTCTACATAGCTAAGCTACGAAGTCCCACCTATGAGATGTAAAACACAGATAGTTGATGACAAAAGCTAGTTGTCAAGACGCAATTTTGACGATTTTTCCCGTCATACATGCCGTTTCAACATGGCGGCCTAGGATAACGTCGATGCGAAGGCAGCAGTCGTGGTAAGTTTTTACCGTTATTTTTATGTTTTGAAGTGAGAAATCGTGAAAAAATGTATCGCCTTCCGGGTCAAATATCATGGAAAATGCCCTCGTGAAGTATTTTTGTCGAACGTTTGGTATTTTTAGAGAAGATAGATGTTAATTGCGGACTGCTGTGGGTGTCTACAGCAGATCTGTGCGATTTTGCAAATACTAATAGGAAATAGAGCAAACTTTGCATGAGTACCATTTAATAAGCTAGACCCTGCACATACGGTAATCTCAAAGATCAGATGGTAGAAGTCGCATGTTGTATACGACCAAGTCAACGAGTTGAGATCTTAAATTGCACTGCACTGCACCATACCGTGTACCATACTTGTACTGATACGCACGTGGTTTTCTATGGATATCGCACAGATCTGCTTAGCAGACCCACAGCAGTCCGCAATTAACATCTATCTTATCTAAAAATACCAAACGTTCGACAAAAATACTTCACGAGGGCATTTTCCATGATATTTGACCCGGAAGGCGATACATTTTTTCACGATTTCTCACTTCAAAACTAAAAATAACGGTAAAAACTTACCACGACTGCTGCCTTCGCATCGACGTTATCTTAGGCCGCCATGTTGAAACGGCATGTATGACGGGAAAATCGTCAAAATTGCGTCTTGACAACTAGATTTTGTCATCAACTATCTGTGTTTTACATCTCATAGGTGGGACTTCGTAGCTTAGCTATCTAGAATTCCATCCTGACGATATGGACCGTACGCTTTGCTAATATTTCTTACCTAGGCCTGAACGATGTGCATGTTAAACTCATATTCTCTCAGAGTCCGACATCGTAATTGTAAACCAATCTCTCGTGTTATATCCGCGAAAACAGTCGAAGGAATCAATTGCTCGAGAAAGGTATATAAGTTTCCCTTTTAAATTTTGTCTCTCTTGTTGTTTATTTACCCTTTTATGGAACGATCGAGTTACTTGAAAAGTAATTTTTATCTGGTTCGTACAAGAAAACTTTAGAAAAAATAATAATAATATTACAAAAATTAGACCAACCGTTTGTCGAGAAATGAAAAAAGATCATGAAAAAGGTACCATTGACATACAATTTGTTCACACCAAAATTTATGAAGTAGAACAGCGGCAGTAGCACTTGTTGTTGAAAGACCTAGCACAGAAAATCGTTATCCTTAATGTAACTTGTGGCCATGGAAGCAACGAAGTATGTAGAAATTGGAGCTACATTTATAGCATCTCAGTTGTTTCAGATATCAACTATTGTTCGAAATTATGTCCCTTGCTATCAATTTAATCTATTGAATGTGGCACGAACCACTGAAAAATTTTGTTTAATTCTTGGCTAGAATACAAAGTATAACGAGAATAATAGGGCTTGAATACTATTCTTTTAAAGTGTAAAGTAAATACTTGAAAGTAAGAAACAGCACACACGAAATCTGCAACTCTGAAGTCTTTTGCTGAAGTTAATTGCATTATGTAATATAGCCTTCCACCTTTGCAGTGCTCCAAAAAAATATTTGATCTGTAGCTCGAGACTATTGATTGTGTCATGTGATTGCGAATTAGAAGAAATCACGTGTACATACAGTTGATTCCGATACTGGAAGCATGAGGAACGTATGATAATATCTGACCTTGGGAGACGTCTCCAGCTGCTACAGTTTAACGACAGTGAATATGTTAAAATGTTTAATAGCTGTACATTTTAAAGTATTCTCATTACATTATTAATAGAAAATATCTACATTTTTTTCTACTCCCCAAATTATGTTCAAATACAAAGGACAAGCCTTGCAAACAGTATGTACAATATACAGTGTTAACATTAACAGATAATTTTATACAAGTCGGAATTAAAATTCAATTGTAAGTTCAACAAAATGAATAGGTCATGACCTGCACACAGATCGTGTTGACGAGTTGAATACTGGGTATTTTATAGCAGCCTTAGGCGTAAGACGATGCACTGTATGTTAAAGGTATACAGTCACCTGTAATCTAAATATGCCCATATATGGTCAAGGGGGCATTCCTTGGTATTTGAGTGCCCATATGAGGGCGCTTTTTTAAAAAGCGCCCACCCACTTAAAATCTGTGATTGGTTAGATTTTGTCTTTCCATGGTAACTGTGGTAAAATTGGAACAGGTGACAGTATACCTTTAAAACAAAACAAATATTATGAGGGGGTTTTCCGTTCGTCAGTCCATGCAATAAGCATTCCATTTATTTTGCTAATTGTAAAGAAACCTTCAACGATTAATAGCGCTTTAACATCGATACGGACTCGCTGACTTCATAAAAATTAAAAATAATTAGGTGATGTTTTAATTTCGGAAAAAAATTAAATACCATGATATTGATAGGCTAAGTCTTTCGATTGCATTGTACTTGTTTAGTCTTCTCTTTTGAAGTAGACATAGCTTTAATAATGAGTTGTCTACATTATTGAATAGAAGGTCAACCGGAGTCTGGTTTCAATAATTGCAGTCACTGAAATAGCTTATTACTTAACGGTTTATATGGTCCACTGATTTGAAAACTTACAAATCTGTATGAGGCAAGACTGTCAACCGATTGATGTATAGATGTACACGAACTATTTCTAGATATCCTAACCTCTGAACATGTTTAGAGGTTAGGATATCTCTAACTTTTTACCTTACTGTTCTATTATATGTGGGTTATGATCTATTTTCCGGGGTTCTGTAAGATGAGTTACATGTCGAAATACATATAGCGCTTAACTTTTGAAAACAGTCAATACGTGAGTGATTGCTAAATGTCGTTATTGGCAAATGAAATTTCGTCCACATGCCACAAAAACATTGCACATTGCAAAACGCGCGATGTGTTCACGAGGCCATACTTAGAACTTGAACACGTACACTTTAAGTAGAACATAAAGCAAATGAATTTTAGGGAACAAGAATGATGAAAATATCGTTAAACGCTACAGTCCATAAGTGCACAGGGCAATTATAGGGCCTAATGAAACTACCCAAAATGGCTACAACTATAAATTTATATGATAATTTCCGAGCAAATACACTTCCTGTGTTCTTTTGTAACATTCACATGTCCCAACATATAAACTTATGTAAAATATCTTACCAATATTTATATCATACAAGTAGGGCTATATCGTGAGCAGGCAACCCCTTTTATCAAATGGCGGAGTCCATGTCACGTGGCATTCAGCAGGTGTCTTTTTACGGTATATCAACGCAGGGCTTTGATAGATCAGCGACATCATATTGGCGCACTACTGGCGGAGCAATACATCAAAGTTTCCCGTTCCTTAACTTCAGATAGACTGAGAAAAACATAATTAGGGAGAGTGAGTACCATGGAGACGGGAGTAAGTCACGGATACCGTCCTGAACTGGAGAAGATATTCCTCAGTGCCGTTGAGAGAGGGGAAAAGAAAACAGTTCTTGTCGCGTTGAAACACATCAGCTATTTCAATGTTAACTGTATGGATGCCGAGGGACGCACTGCCGTCGTCATTGCAGTCCAGAATGGCAATATAGGTATGTTGATTTCGACTTTTCGACTCTTAGATAGCAAAGGGCAAATTCGTCTCTGCTACGGCGTGATGCAGTACAAGATTACTTGAGGTTTTGATTTCGTCTTGTTTGCATGTCGGATATCGACGCCCCTTCCTTTAATTGATAAGGAAAGCAAAGAAAGATACGCATAAATTGTTAGGATGACAAGTGGAGTTTTTATACGATACGAGTTTCTTCAAGTTGACGCACGATTGTCGTGGTACAGGTACGAGACGGCATTACCTTTTAAAACAGCTTCGGCTATGGCAAACATATTATACGACAAAGCGGTCTTGGATTTTCCCCAGATGTGTATTCCTAAGGCCTTTCAGAAGATTACTACATACAAGAGAGAATTTTTAAGGCGTATCTATGCGACGGGCAATATTACCAGTGCTCTCACGGGCGAAAGTCGAATTATCGCTATTGCAACAGCACAATAACACACGTCAACGTGTATCTCACCCTAACTTATTAAATCAGTGGGTCTGTTCAGGTATACCTGTCGCTAAGCAGAAACTGTCTGGTAGAATTTTCATGATTGCGTGAACACGCAATCCTTTCTATTGATTATATCGCACTTTTTACCCACAAGGTATGGGAAGTCATAGAAGAGCTACCAATAAAATTATGATAATTTTGAATATCTAGCTAAAGCAAAATACTTTTACATTAAATGTCCTCGTCACATAGGCAAGCTCCGCGCAGTTGTCATTACTGATCATAATCAAATGCAATAGGTAACGAAATCGTGCATTTGTATTTTAGTTGGTAAGGGGGAAGGGGGCTTGGATTATTAAGAGTGTGTTGCTTATACGTCACAACGTTAGTAGATTCAAAGCGCTCGAGCTAAACTATACTTAGTCTAAAGATTGCAGGATAATTTTATCTTTTGTAAACTTTATATTTTCATACTATCAAATGCTCCTTTCGTCGACATAAGTTACAAGGTTGTCATAGTGTACGCCACAAAGATGTAAGCGTACACTTGTTGCGCACCAAATTAAATGGTCACAACTTCGCTTCGATGTAGATGAAATAGGCACAAATGCAGTGATTTTAAACAATGGATTTGCTATCACCAAATCTAAAACCTTCTTCCTTGCACATTATGATATATATATATATATATATATATATATATATATATATATATATATATATATATATATATATATATATATATATATATATATATATATATATATATATATATATATATATATATATATATATATATATATATATATATATATATATGCATTAAGGTCATCCATCATTCGTATGGCTAGAGTATGATTTAAATCGTGACAATGTTCTTGTTCATCAACGATGCAAATTAACTTATTTTCTGTACATTGATGTACAGAAGAGAATTAGCCCTATAATTTACCTTTGACGAATAAAACAAACAATATGAAAAAATCAACCATGTTCACATCTGTGCATGCGTCTTAAGGACACGTATTACAAATGGAATTCGAAGTTACTTATTAAACGAATGGTATTGTTGATCAACACCACTGAGTGCCAGGTGCGCAAAAATAAGAAAGATTTTGCATTCGACACTTCAACAGGGTGACGAATTTAACGTTTGTCATTCAAACAAAAAGTCTAATAAATATTTACTTGAAAAAGTTGACAATATGCTGCATGGCTTTTGTTTCATTAAAAGGCTTCAAGAGTGACGTGCGAGCGGAAATATAGTTCCTTCGTTTTTGAAGCGCGTGCCACCTAATACTGTTTCGCATCCACAATAACGAAACTGTCTGTAGCATAATTAGCAGATTTATCAAGGCAATAAGTGTTTCATGATTGCACTGCATTAGAAAGGTGCGGCCTGCCTTAGCCACTCTGAACAACCCTGGTTGGGGACAGAAACTTGAGAATATTTAAACAAAGTAATGCAATGATCAGTGGTCCGAACATAACATGGACTAGGAGCTGGTATTAAGGAAAAAAAGTAATTCCACGCCGCGGCTATTGACACAATACTTGAACCCCCCGAATGATGGTTTTTGTCAGCTTTGTCAAAGAGCTCTCTAATGTATGAATCGATTTTTTCCTACCCATTTCTGTCATGTGCAGGCATCGCTTTGATTGTATTGACTTTTTGTCAATGTCCCAGTGGCCATCATTTTATTTTGTATTTTTCAATTTCCGATTTATCTCAATGGCAATAGAATAAGTCACACCACCAAGGGAACAGCGTTTAAGCTGACCTCAATCCGGGTCTAATTGAGTCTGTAGCTGCCATGGTAACGGCCAGGAATTTTAATTTGCCATAGCTGCAGGAGCAATTGCTTATGCTGTCCTCCATTAAGAAGTCCAGCAAAATTCACACCTGTGTTCCCCTTTAACTATTTCCAACTTCCTGTGAGACTCGCCTTAGATATTTTCAAAGTGAGGGAGGTCAAAAAATTATCAGCTTTGTTTGATAAATTCTTTGAGAAGTTCTATGAATCTCTTTTACTGAAATGTAATTGATTGCCTTCACGGTTAATATAGATTATTCGCATTAAGTATTGTATCAATCAATGAATCAATTAATATACTTTTTTCATATTTGGTCCAATGCGACCTTAGTTTAATCTGTCAAGAATGGTAATGTACCATATGGATGTATTTTAGAACCTATTTTTGTTTTAATTAGGTTCAAATAAAATAAAAAACAACGATCATGTAGATCATGCAAAAGTGATGGCAGATAGTGAGTGACTACATTAAGTTCATATGTATGTATGTATGTATGTATGTATGTATGTATGTATGTATGTATGTATGTATGTATGTATGTATGTATGTATGTATGTATGTATGTATGTATGTATGTATGTATGTATGTATGTATGTATGTATGTATGTATGTATGTATGTATGTATGTATGTATGTATGTATGTATGTATGTATGTATGTATGTATGTATGTACGTATGTATGTATGTACGTATGTATGTATGTGATGTATACACGCACACACACATACATAAATATATATATATATTATATATATATATATATATATATATATATATATATATATATATATATATATATATATATATATATATATAATGACTCTTCCTCTTAATTCTACTGTAAGACAAGCTCATGCATTATTACACTTTTGTTCTTATATCATGATTCGACTTTACATTCACACTTAAGATGAGCTGCGAGCATATAACTAATATTTTGAATGACTGAATGGGGTTTCAGTATTGTATGCTTTACGTAACGAAACGGTGTATTTTACAACGAAAGGAATTTCGGTGCAACTTGACATAGTTTCGTAGAGGGGAAGGCATGTATCGTGCAGGGACGCTTCTTTGCCGGGATACAATGTTTATATCAGGGGGACAATGAATTTGAATAACGCAGTAGTTTATGTGATCAAACACCGTAAAGGGTTCTGGACGAAGCAATCTGTTTAAAAGATTAAGCAATATCACACTGAAAGTAGAAACACTACATATCCTTGTGTTGCGGCCCGGCGCAAGCCATCAGTTTTCGTCAGGGAGTACTGAAGCCATTTAGAAATGTGAAAAGCTCGGTCTTTTGATGATGGGACTTTTAAAAAGGCCAGCTGGTTAACCAAAATAGCATCATGCAGTAATGGCGGGTTCCTCGTATATTCAATGGAGAGCCGACAACACAAATAGTTTAATGGTTTAACACCACATCACGACTTGTCCATTTTCCATTGTCATTCAAGGCCACTCTAGTGCCACTTCCTCGAAACAATCATTTAGGACCATATATTCATGGGGATTACTTTGAACCGCTTCAAGATGAAACAAATGAAAGAGGAGGACAATAAATTTGATAATGGGTTGGCGAAATATCCACACAGTGAAGGTGAAATACAGTGAAATATGTATTTATAGTGCAACATACGTCTCCGTACTCAAATATACATTCTGCACCGTTTCTATCTTTAGAATGACCACCCCTTTCAATATCGATGAAAACTCGAGTATGAAAGTTTAGGGCGAAATGCTTCTCATTTGACAGATTTTCAAACTCTCACAATGGCGCAGTTGTTTGCAAGGTTAAACGGCTCGCGAGGACTCATTGTATAGATTTTGCAGAGAAGTTAGGTGATATTTCGTCCCGTCGTTTATGTGCAAGTCGACCATATTGAATTTCAAATGCCAATAAACTTGAAGTACTTTGATTTCGTGATCCGAAAACAGACACAATTATCCTTGACTTTTATTCTTGATTACGAAAGAGAATAATTTAAAGTTCCCGGTGGCAAATAAGGGAAAAGCTTCAAAAATTCGTTTATTTTCAAAAAGCGTAATTAATTCAGGGCATTACCCTGATGAAAATAAAATGTTCCGTGCCAACCTTTAAAGACTGAAAATAACAGATGCAGTTAAAATATCCAATTTACATACTTTTGGATTAAATATCGACATTCCACATACAATAGATATAATGTAAAGTCTCGGCTCCGGTAAATCACAGACCCTGGAGCGAGACAAGCATTATTAGACAAAATCGGGGCAAGATTTGGCACAAATCCAAACATTCTTTACGTGGGATTGTTTTCTCGTTGAAAAGACAATGGACTGATGTATGTCCATTGGCGCATACAATTGATAATTCAGATGATTGTTCTGTGTTGTCTTGTTAGGGTAGAGGGATTGGTGTTTCATGGAATTCGACAGAGAGCTTTGGCTACGCATATCCTCACGGTACTCCACGCCTTCCTTCGCAACACGAGATTCTGCGAGAAGATACCTTTAAGATTCGTTACATTGTCATTAGACTGACGGGTCGACTTGTGTCGTTTTGGCACTCAGCCAATGATGTAAACATTTGCCCTGCAACAACACTCTCTGAGAATAAAACTAGCGTATGACCGATAACTTCTATGCTATCAAAACATTCCCCAAGGGCTCACTACATTCAAAGATTTAGAAAATGATAAATGCTGACCACATTCAGTATAACATGGAATTGCTCGAAGGGTTGTTGAATTTACTCACTCACCTCGTGCAGGAGAGACTAGTGTGGAATTGTATCTTAGTATCTAAATATATGGAAGGGAAGAACATATTTGTATGAAACTCCCTGGCGTACAGTTTAGTGTAAAAAGAAATGAAGTACTTTGTACGATATGTTCGTACCCTGATATCTAAATGCATTTTATCTGAGCATGATTGGCAGGCGGATGCCGGATCAACTTTTGCAAATTCCATTCAACCAGAACTCAGGGAATTAAACCTTTGTGGTTCCACATATAGTGTACTATTTATTCTGATATTGGAAATATCGTTGTGAAGTTTCAGGTAATAAAATGCTACTGCTCGAACGCGAAGAAGGTTTTGCGAAGAACAGGTTCAGAGGGTCAAGTTAGCTTTTTCTCTTACTGATTGGCTCGTTACTTTTCTAACAGCTGCGGTTAACTCATATCATTATGACTCGATGACTGTCTTAGCATGGTGATTAGAATAAATGTTGCCACATCCTTTGATTTGATTTTAATCAACTAATCTATTTCTAAACGTTTACAACTATTTCTTATCATATAGTTCCCATCCCTTACTGGCAGTCGTAAAACTGTACAGGGTTCCCTGCATTCGTACAGATTCTATACGCACAATGAACGTACACTGAAGTTTTACGGCAGTTTCTTCTAGCTGTTCAGTGCAATTCAAATCCACATCTGACGACTCTATACTCGCAATATAGTCATTAGATATACCTTCATATTTCACTGTATTTTTACATGACCTTTTGATATTTAGTTTCTGTTGTTATCTTTGTGTTTCCATATGAATTTTGAAAGTTCTGTGCTATTTCTGTGCTTTGGTGTCTTTGAATGTGTACTTGCGGTATGTGCATCTTTGTTTGAAAGTTGAGTCTGTGAGTCCGATATAGTGTTTCTGATCATCGTTTGTAGTGACAGTGGCTTTGTATATTATTGAAGAGGTGAGGCAGTTTCCTGAGAGTGGCACTTAAATATATATATATATATATATATATATATATATATATATATATATATATATAACATACATAATGTTTTTCGAACCTTTGCTTCGATAAAATTTAAAGTGCAAGAATGACACTTTTGATAATATATATAATATATATATATATATATATATATATATATATATATAATGTTTTTCGAACCTTTGCTTCGATAAAATTTAAAGTGCAAGAATGACACTTTTGCTCCATTCATTTTCAACAGACATAATGTTCTCCGTTTGAGCAAATATTTAACTAAGATGATACGTTATGACCCCTTATATGTTTAATCGTTTGACTGCCGCAATATGGTACTATTACTGTTCAAAACATGCATTTAATGTGGTATAAAACCTCGCTGGATTTTTCCGGCACTCAAGGTATATGGGAATTCATTACTATGCCGGAAATTTGCGTTCCAGAAAACAGTTTATTCTGTTTGTTCTTTGAATTTAATTTACGCTAGCAAAGTTCTAAAGATATATCACAATTTGCGACTGCAAAATGTGTCTTTTATTTTCTTTATTCACTGAGAGAAAATGTGTGTATAACGTGGCTTGAAGGATTTGAAAAGCAATCATTGTTTCGCCGTTTCGAATATTATTCCCTCTCGAAGTAACGAATAAAAGTCAGAGGTGGCTGTGCTAAATCATTTTACCCGAGCAAACAAATTAACCAGTATTTACTACCTCTTAAAATTTAAACCTCTAGGACAAAATTAAATTTTCGACTTTCACAAAATAAGCGAGTAAAAAGATTAAGTATACTATGAGCCTCAAAATGAACGCCAACAAGTGGTAGACAAACATTACAAAAATTTTCAGCATCTGAAATCTATCCCGAGGTGCATTCTGTTTTATTAATCTCATAGAGCAAACATCGTTTCCAAAGAAAGTGACCAACATACACGTTTACAAAGCCCATCGCTTGAAATCGTCCCTCGCGTTCTTGCAAACTGTGTTGTCTAGGTGATGGACGTCAGTATTTAAAAATACCCATATTGACATAAAATTTCCCATGAAGCTGTGCTGCTCTGAACTCTTCCTATCAAGTATAATACTCACGTATTTTTTGACACGCAGGTGAAGATGCAAAGAATGCTTGAACAGAGGATTACGCACGTAACAAATTGTGTGCGCACCAAGGGACCGTGACATGTGTCATTATTCGGGAAAAAGTGACGCCGAAGTCCGGGCTTAACTTGTTAAATAGCAGCTGTGCATTTCAAACATGTTGAATTATGTGCCGTCAGATAATATGTAATTGGTGCAAAGAACGAGAACAGAACGTCAAAGTTTTCTTATCCTCAAAAACATCAAATAAAGCAAGCAAGTGAAAGATTGCGCCATCGAGTATGCAAATTTCACAGTAACGTTTATCGGGAGACTTTGATGCAAATACATGCATGAAGAGCTGCCCATAACATAAATTCACTTGCGCATATGTCAATCCCAAAATGTATAGCATAACGTCAATGCTTATCTCGGTTTTCAATCATGGATGCTAGATTCAGTTCAATTGAAACTTCAAACCATTTTTCAATGTGGAAGGACATCTCACTTTAGAATAATGCATAAGCTTACCGTATCAAGTGCGTTGGCTCTACTCAACAAATTAATTAAGGCCCTCAAGACAAGGTCCCTGTTTTGATTTAAGTCTCCTAGCTGACGTAGCGTAATGGTTGACTGAGATGCATCTGGTGGCGAACATAAATCATGGTGTCAACTACAGAGTAGGAAAGCTTTCTCAAGAAATTACACATATAAGAATGTATAGAGACGGGATCCTACCAGCGGACTGCAAGACAAACAGACAGACAGACAGACAGACAGACAGACAGACAGACAGACTGATTGACAGAGGGTTATGAAGATAGAGGGACAGACAGAGGCGGTCAGAGACAGAAACATAGAAATGGGAAATTGTTTGACAAAGCGAGAGAAGCAAAGAATGGCAGAATCACGGACATAATGAGACAGTGAAAGACAAAGAGATAGAAAGATATCAGGGAATCGAGTGACAAGTGAAAGGTTCGAGTCACATCGATACATGCCTTAAAGACCGACTTAGATTAATTGAGACACACAGGAGAACGGTTATTCAAAAGGGCGAATTTAGTGTGTGATTACTCTATTATTGTGAAAAATAAACAAATAATAAATATTCATAATAATTGTCACAATATGCCTTGACTGAAGAATAACTGAAATATCGCGCTTAAGGCACCCTCTTGATATGCCTGTAATGCTAATGCTAACTTATGATTGGTACAAGTTATATATATATATATATATATATATATATATATATATATATATAATGCTCTGCTTTAGCATCGAGCACTGTAATTTCCCACGAGGACATCTGTATACTTCGAGATATATATATATATATATATATATATATATATATATATATATATATATATATATATATATATATATATATATATATATATATATATATATATATATATATATATATATATATATATATATAAATTACTTACTGAAGTTTAATGCATCCTGCAATCTTCAGACTCCATGCATCCTGCTACCCTTTCACTTCTGTCTGAAGATTGCACGATGCATGAAACTTAAGTAACAGATATAACTATTCCCTTGTACTTGAAATGATTTGTTATTATTATGTATAACGCTCTGCTTTTCGCATCGAACACTGTAATTTCCAACGAAGACATCTTTGTGTGTGTAATATATATATATATATATATATATATATATATATATATATATATATATATATATATATATATATATATATATATATATTACTAGGCCTAATTGCAATGATACCAAAAATTAAAAAAAACACAGGTTGACAGCAAAAAAGATAAAAGATTAATAACTTAATATTTTGGCAAGCCGATTAGATCTTTGGATAGGACCAGGTGTACATACAATCGATGTCTACACAAAGATAAAATGTTGCTACAGAACCCCTAGGGAATGTTGAAAAAACGAAAGTTTGCATGTCAACACCAACGCTAGAAATGGTCACCACTGACTAGTGACGTAGCTACACCTGTTTCTGTTATTCTTAGGAGACAAATCGTTACTCTTAAGCGATGTTAGCTAACTCGTCATTAATTACTTTGTACGAGAATTTGCAGTCAGTCTTGCGTCACTCGGCTTCCCAACGCATCAATCTTCCGATGTGGTTTTTTTTTCACTCGTTGTCAATAACATACTCACAATGTGTGACGGCTGAAGATTGATTCCATCATTTTGGAGTCTTAACCTGAATTCTCGACACGAATGAAAATTATTATTATTATTATTATTATTATTTTATTATAAAGCCTTCAAAAGAAGAGAAATACAAAAACTAATACAATGACAATTTAAAAATCAGGTATTAAATGAAAACACTCGGTACAAGACAAAAAAATCCCAAGTTTAAAATGGTCTTAATAACATATTAAGAAGATGACGACTGTGTAAATCTTTTGCAAGTAACAACTGGCGAATGCTGTCAGTCAGCCCATCTGGCCTTGAACATGTTTTCATATTTTTAAGGATCGACTGAGAATATTGCTTGTCAAAAATATACCGCAAAAGTGAAATACCATTTCTGACACAAATTCTATTAACACGTGATACTAAATCAGTGTGACCATGCAGTCTACCACATAAATGCATATTCAAAAGATGCAGGTAAAAACAACGTGCACGAGATTTATTACTGAAGATGGATTTTATCAAATCAAGAGAACTGATTTCAAGAGACGTATCAATTTTCATAACATTAATTGCCTTCAGGAAAGAAGTACTTCTACAATATTTATGAATGCCAAACCCAGCTTTTAATAATTTTGACTGGATTTTTTCGGCCTCATTAATTGATGATTTAGACATGTGTACACAGTTAATACCATACAATAAAACTGGTCTTATGGCAACATTCCATACATAAGCGAGTACATTACAGTCAATATGGCCATTACTGAATCCAGCGCCTTGAAGTCCATAAAAAGCTTTCCTACATGCATTTATTCTATTTCTGATGTGATCATTAGGATAGACGATGAAAGTGTAACACCTAAATAGTTCACACTTTCGCATTCATCCAGTCTTACACCACTCAGTAACCAATATGGATGCGGTGTAAGTGTACACTGACCAAAAATAAACACAGTTTGTCTTTTTTAGGATTGAAACACAAGCCATGATTTGTTATATATCTGCAATCTCGATCATATTTTGAAGACCAGTAACAGAAAGGCTAGCTAACAATAAGTCGTCAGCATAACAAAAAACATTAAAAGACAAATTATTAATCCTGATACCTCCAACACATGACGACAATTCATCCACTAAATCTTGATAAAACAAATTGAAAAGAAAAGGAGACGATAATCCTCCTTGACGGGTACCTACAGACACAATAACTGGTTCACTCAAACTAGAACCCCACTTAATTTGTACGCTTAGATGCCTATACCAATACACTAAAATCTTCCAGCAATGATTAGGAAGTACATCCATTGCTTTATAAAACAAAACATCATGAGGTACAGCATCAAAGGCTCCCTCTGCATCTAGAGAGCAAGTATAAACTGTCGATCCTCGTTTGTTACAGTATGAAATTACATCATTTGCTAAGGCTGCAGCAGTAGCAGTTCCTCTACCAGTAACAAAACCAAACTGTAAATCACTAAATTCATGTTGACCGGAAACATCGAGAATATAAAGTTCAATAATTTCGAAAATGTACAGGATAAGGTCAAAGGTCTATAATGTTTTGGTACTGCAGGATCAAGTGTCGATTTCTTTAACAAAGGGATAAGTAAACCTTTAGTAAATGACAAAGGAACAATACCAAATTTAAAACAGACAGAATACATTACACTCATATGATAAATAACCTTAGAGTTAATGGAATATTTCAAATGTTCAGACATTATACCGTCTGCTCCGGGTGCACAGCCAGATCTCAGCTTCTTTATGTACGTAATGAGCATAGATTCAGACATAACAAAGTCAGAAAAGGTAACATCCATTAGGCTGGTGCATTTATCTCGAACCTTAAGTTTGGCAGTCGACATAGCCTCACTAGTACAACTAGTCATACTAAATTTACTGGTGAAGTGATCGTAGAACTTCGTAATATTAATACTGGCATCGTTATTTTTAGATGAATCATATTTTGTCTTACGAATGCAATTCCAAAATTTCCTTAAACTACGACAAGTATACAGTGAGTTAAGCAAACGAGAAAAGCCATTAATCTTGCTATTCATTGCTCGATTACATGAATTCCTGTATGTCTTTTTCGCTGCTTTGTAGCATAAATAAATTTGTCCACTACGAGGTCTGCCACAGGATTTCCATATGCTAAACCAAAAACGTTGCCTATTACGTGTCACAAGACAATCATTATTCCACCAGTTGTTTTTCTTGAAACGGCCTTTATAACGTTGATGAGTATCAGAAACAACCTTCTTACATGAATTATGCATGATATTAGTGACGTCATTACACATGGTATCTACAAGTTTGCATGCTTCATCTCTGCTCTTAACATCCTCAATATTACAAGTATTTAATGACATAGCAGCCCGAGTAACGTAATTACTATAGGCAGAACATATTCTGTCATCAGACCAATTAACAGCAGGATATTTGCGTGTTCTATCAAAGTTATCATCAGTACCACCATATGAAGCAGAATTAAAAGAGAAATGAAGAGTTGTACATAACGGAAAATGATCACTTACAGTTAAAGACAAATCAAACATTATAGTACAGTTCTTAATGATATCCATAGCCATACCAGAACAGAAAACATGATCAATATAAGATTTAGAAATCTCGTTAAAATATGTGTATGTAACGTTTTGTGCAAAATTAAAGTTAGCTACTTTGAATTCATTGTTGCATAAAAAATCATACAATATATAGCTATGCTTTGTAAATGGATGTTTCCGGTACCAGTTTTTATTGAGTTGACTTCCACTGGGTAATGAAGCATTCATATCACCCACGACCATTATAGGCGACAAATCCATGTTATCAATTGCAGATTGTAAAATATCTAACGTTTCGCACAAAAGATCGATTTGCTCAGGATGACCATTATAATAAGGCAAGTACACTCCAAAGATTGTTAGAATAATTCGTCCGCTAGCAATCAATTGAACACCAGATATTCTATCAGAGTCAACAGCTATTGGTTTATAAGAGATACCTGGAACTCTTTTTGCAATGAAACCAATACCGCCGTAAGGACGGCCGGACATAAGTTCTTCCGGATTAATACTAGATTTCATATGTAACCATCTGTTTTTGTCAATAAGCTGCATATTAAGACCTGACAATTCCTGAGACGTGAGCCAGTGTTCGCTGACAAACAAAAGATCACAATTATTGTCATTTAAAATGTTGTCAATAAGACCATAAGATGATTTCAAACCCTTACAGTTATAAGAGCAAACACTAAAATCCATTTGATATTTATCGAAATTCTCAATGCCAGAAAATGGGTTTGTCTCGGCGAATAGCCCAATCACTCGCTACTATGAAAAATACGAGTACTGATAACCAGTCACTTGCGAAACGTAATCCACAGTATGAAAAGAGAGTCTATATCGAATTACCGGCGAGATCTGGTGATGGCAATGTAACCGGACGCCAATTCACCCTTTTGTGCGCGGTGTATTAAAGATGTACAGTTGAGGCTTATGCGCAAACGCCAAAACGGCATCTTCTCACAAATGTAATCGTGCAACAATTTTCATGAAATGAATTTCCGGGGAACTAATAGTATCAATTGCTTTGCTCCGTCTTGTAAAACACAATTGCCGGCGTTATAGATGATTACAGTGGGCATAAATTTGGTATTATGAAGTCTCAAAGAGATAGAAAACCACACACATAGTGTACATGCACTCTCAAAAGGAGGCTGTACATCCGTCGGTCGCTGGAAGGTAGCTGACAGTACAGCTGCACATGCGTAATGCATTTCCTGTTGGGGGAACACATTTAAATATCATATGAGCAAACAATTTTTTTCCTCTGGCAAATAATTATCTTGAAAGTAGCGATGGTTGTTTATTTTCGAGATTCGAGATGGCATTCAATTACTCGGCTAAAGAATATCATTTTTTAATGTCCACTTCTTGAATAGATAGTGGCTTGAAGATTCTAATGCAGACTGAAGTACGTTTCCTTGTCAATATATTTTTTTCACTGTGCGTTTTCACATTCATTTAAAAAGATCTTGGTAGTTTTTATGCAACCTTGCTTCCATTCAGTCAAATTCTATATTTCAACTTTGAAGGGTAATGCAGGTGCCGCCAACTGGTAAATTTCATGAATTTCGCAAAATCATCACAAAACGTGTTTTGAAGGCTGATATACCGATTTTTCTTATTTTCGGCCTTGACCTAAAATTGGAGGGGAAAGTAGAGCTGGCCGTAACCGCCCTCCTACTGGCATACACGGAAAATGTGCCCTCCCACTGAATTTTGATTCCCACTGCCCTCCAGTATCTATAATTTGCCCGCTCCCCAATCCACACAACAATTCAGGCTCCCCACTACTGAAATTCCCCATTGCCAACTAGATGCCCACTGGGCAATCCAAATCAACGCAAAACCGTGCGAGCAGCTAGCAGTATACCTTGACACATTGCTCCCTCCAAGTTAGGCGCGTAATCTCCCTTCAAGTTATATCAACCACGCCGCTTTCCCCTCCCATTAAGTATTTTCCGGTGCCCACTGTCAAATTTTTTCCCCGCTCACTGAAAATAATGAAATTTCTTCCCCGCCCACAGTAAATATCGATATTTCCTCCCCGCCAACTGATTAGTTTTGAAATCTGCCCGCCCGCTGCAAAACTGCGCACGAACACCTTTTTGCACGAACAGCTTAGTTGGCGGCACCTGGTAATGGGCAAGGTTTCAAATAAATTGAGCATTGTTTGCTGAAGCGATGGCATCGAATGCGCTGCGTGTTGTGGGCACTAAACCTTGACCTAACCAGCAGGGTTCAACAGTCAAGTATCATATTTTTCTGCCCGCGTTGTGTGCGTGTGTAACTGAGCTGCGGTGAAACTTATGATACCATAAAAGGGCATGGTTGTCACTTTCATTTTCACGCTGCTTTTGTCACTCTGCCGAGTGTCGAATCCTTAAAGTATTCTTGAGCTATTAAGTCCATGCAGGGAATTGTTAAGAGGATGTCCACGTGCGTCATCAGTTTATGAGCACATAAGTGGCTTCAAGTTGACGTATCACGCAGATAGAATCAAAAGTTGGTCGATTGCGTGAACCGAGGAAAAGCCTCTGAAATGTTGATTGTTTGCCATTATGGTTAAATGAGTAAAGCGTTCCTTCTTTTGATGCTGTTTATAATTGATGGTTCCTCATCTCTCAGTAGAATCAAAACGGGAAGAAACTATGGCATCGCTAATATTTTCAATCTTTTGCGCGCTTTTTAAACCTCAAAAATGTTTGTCGCAATGTTGAACATTCTACTTATAGTCTTAGAGCCAGATTCATATAGCTCTAATTCAAAATGTTATTTTGTTCAGAAGCTAACGACAACCCTGTCTAAAAATACCTTTTGGATCCCTGTGTTCTCCTGCAATGCCGTATGCAACCTTCTAGTGAACAAGTTTCTGTATGCATGTTTTTGAACAGTCATTACCCTCAGGGTCGGGTCATGAGATCTTGTGTGGGCCTGCACTTTTTATGCAGCTGGGCTATCGATTGAAAACCCCGACGTCTGAAGACTTGCCTTCGAATCCCCCTCTTTTAGGAAACAAGAAATATTCGATAAAGTGCACCACGGTGAAACAAAATACATCAAATCCATTTGTGTACGGTGCTGGCTATTCTCAAGGGCGCACTTCGATCTATATGTACCCCATTAGGACCTACATCAGTCATCCTTAAAAGACAGAAGACGTTCACTTGGCAGATCTAGAGTCAGCTTGATATGGATAAGATAACATTGAAACATAAACGAGTTTAATTATTCATGAGCGTCATTAAGCGGGACGCAAAATATTCATAATTTTCCATTTTTTATGTCACGTGATGTCTGTTAAATCAGATTCGACTATACAAGTTCAGGCAGAGAAGGGCAGGGTCATACACGCTTCCGGACTTTTTACGTCGATTGAGGTTGAGCGGATATAGATAGAAAGTCTGCGTATTTGATACATGTTTTTATCTTTTGGTTTTTTATTGATCTTCGCTGGCAACTCAGCATCTTTCAGAAAAGCGATTAGAGAGAAAGAGCATCCCCGAGGGAGTCTTTTCAGCGAGAGGAATAAATATTCACTTCCTAGCAGTTTTTCTCAACTTCGCTTTCTTAGCGCCGTTTCGAAATCAAGGAACACGAACGCACGATCATATCTTTACCGTCGTGCTTGGCTTGCATGTGAAACGTTCAAACGTGTTCTGCGTAACTTGACTGTCTATAGCTGTCTTGTTGTCATCAGATTAACGGCGGCCAATTAAAATGATGGCTTGTGTAAACTTGAAAAACGCAGAACAGAAAATATTTTAAATTCAAAAAAACTTAATGAGGAAAGGGTATATATGGTAACGAATATATTTAAAGCGAGCCCTTTATACAACAAATGTTCTATTAAAATATTACACGTGAAAAGGCTGGATATGGTGATAGCAAAAGAAATTGAACGATCGCATGAACACGCTGACATTTTATTCCTACACGATTTCGAAGGATGTTTTAATATCGACATGATCATTAAATCTCGAAGTAATTGTATTCCTAAATGACAAATTTAATAGAATGTATAACTATTGTCACGCCTATATATATATATATACATATATATTACTGTAGCCTATCTTATACTAATACCCTCATAGCGTCCATGTTCGAAACCAGATATAGATAGTACCGGTCATACCTGGTGATTTTCTTATATTTTTGCCCCGTTAAAAAAGAAGACAAAGTCTCTTCTCACTGATGTTGTGCAGGCGACATATAGTGTGTTGTGACAACGTTAGCAGTTCATATCAACCCGTATATAAACCTGTAATTGGCGAGGAAAAACGATAACCCCGCGCTAATGTGTCTGTTTGATTTGATCGGGACAACTCTCATAACCGTAGGGCTATGACCAGATTGGCGGTTAAGCCACTTATATTTCAGGTCGAGATTGATTTGAAAAGGCAGTGAAATAGAGAAGCAATTTAGGTTAATCAAGCGATGTCCTCCAGCGACTAGTCATGTGCAAAATATCTTTGTCGCAGGCTCATCGTCGCAGTTAAACGGAATAGCCATATACTGATCATGAACAATGCTCCTTTTTAGGTTTAACGCATTTCCCCCTTTAAATGGTAACCAGCATTGCAATGTTAATTTCCAAAAATTTGCATTTCTTAACAAATTTTGATGCCTTTGGAAAGAAGCTCTAGTCTCGTGAGTTTTGTGAAAAATATGATTTCCAAAATTCTCATTTGGTGGATAGTTTATTTCTACAGCGTTGCAGCTATGTCTATAGGTTATAATGTACAGTCCATATGAAAACAGTCTTGAGTCTCATCGTAGCAGAGAAATGAAATAACCAAAACCACTTTGTAACGTTAATTTTCGAAAATTTACATATAAAAGAAAATTATTGATTCCTTTAGAAAAAATATCTTGTCTTCTCTATATGTTTTATGAAAAATATTATTTCAAAAAACTCTGCTTTGTGGATAGTGTAGTTCTACCGTGTTGCGGCTACGTCTATCGGTTATAATGTACAGTCCATATGAAAAAGGCTTGAGTAGTGTTTAAGTTGTCAGACCGCAGCAAAAGTATCATAAAACTCAGTTTTTTATCTTTCTCATCAATATTCGTCTGCAAACACAGACAAGTTGCCTGGAGCGTCTCATCACACTTTATGCTCGGCTATAGATTCCTTCGTGACTGAATTTTTCACCCGTGTCATCTCAGATTGTCTCATACACGGTCCATGAATTATTCAGATGGACAAAGGAACAATCCAGGTTTACACGATTCATAACCTCTAAGTCTGCACGATATGTGAGTACACACTGCATACTAAGTATGTTAGACAGGTTGCTTTTAAACCATTGCTCTAAAACTTTAATCCTTTAAAACCTACAAGGATGAACACAATTGTTAAAAAGAACGACTGTGTGATATTTAACAAGAATGTGGTAGCTTACTGTAAATATGTTAATTTCAAGGGGAATTAAAAAGTTCACCATTTCGTTGGTTAAGCTTACATTCGTTGTTTAGCAGAAGCATTATTTATGGAATCCAGCGAAAATAAAATGCCAGTCAATACTCGATTCTTTTACAGCACTTGCTGACTTTATGGAACATATTAACCCAGCAGGCAACATAACTGATGATAAATATTACTTGTGCTGGTGAACACCACCTAACGTGTGACATTTAAAATATCCAACCGTCTCTCTCTGCCTCTGTAATACCAAAACGACTTTACAAACGTATCACATCCGATGTCATTATAATGTAGCTTCCCATACATTTGGGCTGAAAATCGTAAGCTGACCGATCAAGAACATCCTAGATAAATCTTTTTTTATACCGACCAATTCTTGGTATTGGGAGTTAAATAAACGAGTATATGCTACGTATTTTGTTATGCGCGCGATGATCGTAGATTGCATATATACTCTGTTCAAATCAATACTATATAGTAATGCATAATTATGCAATGACGCTCCTTTCTGAAGCCAAAGAAATACGTTCGTGGCTCGGTGCGGTGTTACTCCTAATAGTTCAAACAAGGTTGAGCGATTATAAATTCACATACTCATTATCTTCTGGAACATGATTCATATACCGATTACTGTTGTAATTATGAGTCCAGGTTGTCTGCAATTTTCGGATCGTATGGCCAGTTATTGTTATCAGTAACAGGAACTCATCATTAAAAGTATGCAAAGTACACTTATGATCACAAGGTATAATTTCCACATAATTTGTTTGTTTGACACGACATGACCCATGAACACTTCATCTTTGCATGATGAAATGTTTAATCGTCTTCAGGGTACCATGTTAACACCTATTTAAATGTCAAACGTGCCATGAAAATGTTAAACTTTTGCTCTTCGAAATGAAACATTCAGTCATTCTATTGCAAGATCACGAATAAACACAAGGGTCACCGCGCAAATTTCTGTATTAGCAAACAAATTACCTTACTGATATTTGCAATTAAAAATTGCTGGCATCTCTGTATTAAATCCACGGGGAAAATGATTGTTCGTTCATTAAACAAATAAATTAGATGGTGGAAATTGTATTAACTTCCTGAGCTGGTAGATTAGGAAAACAGTGCGAGAAATTTGAGAGTCCCAATATCCGAATTTTTTAAAGTGCATACCACATAGTACGTCACATGGTCGCTTTTGATTAATTCTTTTCAAACTGGTGCAATGTCGCGAGAACTTGTAGCTTTGCAAGATATGTCAAATGTCGGACGTCGGAAACAATATTTTAGGTACCAAGGTCAATATTTATGACCACGACATCTGCCATGACGTATTCTCAGCGCAATTGAGCCAGAAATGAGGAACGGTAGAGATAAACCACTGCCAAAAGTTACCAGTGGTTAATGCATAACGGTATCTCAGTCCGTTAGTCGTCCCCTTTGCCTCAATGGATACCGAAGACAAGAGCTTCTATCTGTTTTCTGCTCTGAGCATTGCATAGGTAGACTGCTAATGGATAGCCATCAACGTCACGAAAATGAGGTCATATTTCAAAAATTACACTGTGACAACGCAATTTCACTGAAGACTCGCATGGAATTCTTAGTGACTCTTATCATCATCTTCTGCATACACGCATGCGTATTTAGGAATATCCCGTGCCTTCTTTACGCACATATTTATCCAACTTGATTGTGTTGTTTATCATTCGTCAGTTTATTACAAGACTTACAATAGTGAGGACCGTAATAATCAAATTTTATTATGTGATGTTGATGAAGGATTTAGCCCATGCCAGTTCTTCAAAACGTCAGTGACTATATAATAGTCAACAAGATATATTGAACTTATACTTGAGTTATTTGTACGTGTAAAGGGTTCTAAATTTAGCCAAAGTTATACTATAATCAAGGTTGTGGGAGAAGAAGCTATCAAAGATGTGATGCTTTGATGCATTCGCCACCTGAGGCGTGCAAAGTACAACCCTGTACAATTTACAGGAGAGAGAAGAGCGAGACTCAGAGTTGTTGATAGATGTACGCCCTAAATGCGAAATAATCAGCGAAATATATGTGTTTCGTTGAGCTAGCTGATCGACGGTAGTCGATCAAGGGAACTAGTGCGAATGTCAATGGAGCCGTTTGACTCCATAAGCTGAATGCATGCCAGGCCTATTACAACCGCGGGAGAAGGGGCAGATTTTTTTTTTGCTTTTCCAAGAAAGGTTACGTAAGACTAATCAGATCACCCGTGTAGACTTGTCCACCTTTTCTTCATGTATCTAGGAGTCACTACGCTGACCAGCTGTGGCATTCAACTTAGTTTTTCAGCTTCCATGCAAGTCACGGCGCGCGTAATCTGCTGAGCGCAAAATACAAAGGCTGGGGACCAATATATAAAAAGTCTTATACCTTTCTCAGGAAGACAAAGTCTTTTTGGACTAATCATTTACGTTAGATTTAGAAAAAGGGGTTGTAAGACGGTGTTGGCGCTCCACGTCCCATATTTCTGACCTTTATGCCAACGTCTGAATCCAGACTAACAGGTCGTAAGACACGGTCTATGGATAAATTGTAAATTCTTTCGATCACCTACAAAGCTATAGATAATATTTACCAGATGAAATGGGCTTTTGATAAATGACCCTTTCTTGCAGTTGAATCATATGTTCTTCCGGCACCAGTAGGAGTGCTGTATTTCAGGATCAGGTATATTAAATATAAAGTAAAATTGAAGCTTCAAAATAGCTTTCAATTTATTTGGGACTCACCATCCACGTTCTTTATTTCTTTACAATAAACAACAACAGGGAGTTCATAGTTTGAATACTTCTTTCCGTAGACTAAAGCTGTACATAAATTTTCTGAATTCTTCAATTTGTTTTTTTTCAAACATACAGCATAAGGTATGCAAACACTGTGACGATCATCGTGTGCGTGAATGTTTGAATTAGGGAACCAAATGTCGCTTATAATGTCCTTGTCGACCATACCAGAATAATAGATTGTTAAGTTCCCGCAAATTTCACGTCTCTACAGTTTCCTTTCTTCATTCTTTGAATACATTAGTCTGCTTTGAAGCAATTTGAAAGATTTACATGGAGATATTTGCGGTACTTCCTCATGCTTCTGTAAAGATTTCTTGACGTAGTACTCCTTAGAGTATAAGCTTGCTGTCTGTATATTTTACTCTGTAATTGCAAAGCCTGTCCGATAATAATAGCGTGCATCTTACCATGCAGCCATTGTCCATGGAGAAATCTAGAAGTGGCCTTGCTTTTAATGGGTTAATTGCTACCATTGCGAGCCATCAAAACTCTGGCCACACAATGTCTATCAATATCAATGTACATATGCTACTGGACAAGCATTACAAACGCGTCCCTCATACACTCTTTATTACTCGCACGTACGTTGCCATGGAAACAATGACGTCATTAATTTCTCTATCATGCAAGCGATGCACGACAAGTTATTTTTGCCACTTCGATTAGCGCTTTGCTTTTATGTTTTTATGATTCTTCAGTGACAAGAAAGTAAGACTGACAATCGCAGACTATGATCTTCCGTCTTCAAGGTTTTGAATGTGGCAGATATGTCCAACTTGTTGAGCGTTTATTTAAAAAGTTAATCCAAGTTTAAACACCTTAAATTTACTAAAAGTGCACCATTAAAAATTATTGTGACTTATATGAAACGCAAGTTTAAGTTTATCGCATCGTATCAAGCAAGTATGGGAAATGCAAAATGTCGAAAGGTACAATAATATTTTATGATTGATGCAGATTATGTCCTTAAAATCTAGAAAGATGATCTAGTACGTCACCTTTCAGTGCGAGAGACGGTTACATTTTAGGAAAAAATCTAATTATAAAGTGAAATATGTTATTTTGGAGGTATCATGGCGATAATGCAGTTGAAAGGGTACATAATTCAGTATCAGATAATTTGAGTTTGTGATTTTAGCATCGTATTGTGACGTTGGCCAAGGCACCTTACACGTCATTGCTTCATTCGCCATATTTACACTACCCTGTCAAAAGTTTTTCGCTTGTTGCATGACGGATAAATAACAAAGAAAGTGTCTTTGTTCAAACCCTTCGTAGTGCATTTACCGGGAGCGAGATTCAAGCTCTCTCGCCGACACGGCGATACCAAGAACGTTAAATAAACGTTATAATTTTTTCCTAATTTATTTAATTACACACTGGCTTGTATTTCGATTTTTCACGTCAATTATCATACACATGATCTATAAGTAATTACGTTTGCCGCTGAAAAAGATAATGTCTGAAAATGCGCTCCAAGGCGTGATTTTTTACATTACAACAGACGCAATATAAACGAGTCGATTTTTCATCGACGTCCAATATTAGCGAAAACAATCACAGCGGCGGTTCGTGTTTCTGGCTGTACCTATAACGAAAAGGAGACTGAGCATTATGTAAACATCGTCAGCTGCAAAATATTTCGTTTTATGTCTACAAGGCATTTTCTAAACGCCTGTCTTCTTATGTATACGGCACGCATTGTTGTTACTTCTTACTGTCCCAACAGCGTGTTCTGTCATATGTCGTTTTGTTAAGCCGTTTGAGCATGAAGAGGCAGAAACGCTGTACAAACACGGCCAACAGCAAATAATTTGATATTCGCTACTTTCCAAATCCCCTACATTGTCGCTAACTCCTTCCACACTGTAAAAATAGCGGACGCTAGACGCGTCTTTACGCGTTCAAAATGTACATGTCGGTGTTCAAATTTGAACGGCTAGTGTTCATATTGTTAACACTAGTGTTCATAATATTAACAATGATGTTCTAAACCTGAACACTATGTGTTAACAACGATCTCCTTCAAGTGTTCAAAAACTCAGCATCATAGAAATTTTACAATACTGTGAAACAATTAACAGTCTTTTGTGTTTTTTACTTTACAATGGCTATATTAAATTTACTATTGCTTCACTGTCCGGTAAACGTACACGGATTTTGGTGTAACGAATTTCACACTAAGTGAAAAATATTTCCGGCCTGCAATTGCTGAAAGCATGTTTTTTCTAAAAAAGGAAGTATACAAAATAATTTTACCCGTTTATTACGGGTTGAAAGTTTAAAAATTAGAAAAGAAAATCAGAAAACCACCATGAACGTTTTAATTTTAACATCGGCGTGCAAGAAGCGTTCTACTTCTAAACACTTGGTGTTCAAGTTTGGTGTCTTTTCCTATCCCATGATGCATCCAAACGGAAGTTGCGACATTTTTCTTGTAAGCGCACCCTGAAGTCGTGATCGTGCGGAAGCAAGACCAGAAAGGGTAAGTTTCCTCTCCAAAATAGTGAAAGCTATTAGATTTTTGAAGCATCTATATTATCGTCCTTTGAAATTAATTGTATTGTACCTTGAAATAGCTTAACTACGTGAAGAAACCTTTTTTCTTTCAGTGGCTGGTATACCAACAACTGGCTGTGAATACGCAGTGGTACTTTTGGCCATGGCCTATCGATCGATCTCACTCGGGTCAAGGGTCATCGCAACACAACTGTAGCGATAACCCTTGACCTGAGCGCGATCGATACGCCTTGCATAGTGCTGCTGCGTAATCACAGCTAACACATGTCTTTTAGTAGACACAATCGCATGTAAAACATCAGGTAAACATCGTAGAGTATACATTGTATTGTTTCAGCATATGAGAGTTTGGCTTTTTTATTTTAATCAGTTGATGACAAGAAGCAGCAAATATTTTGTAACAGTATTGAAGAGAGGCACTGTATATGAAAGTCTCCCCTTTTCCTTAACCTAATCAGTCCCTTGTCTTTCATTTAAAGTTTCATCTCGCCATATTACCTATTGTTGCATTTTTTCAGGATGTAAAAAGTTGGATTTAACTGAAAATCGAAGAGTTGTTACAGAAGCTGGTGATACAGATAATGAAGAAGATGAGTGTACAGGTAGCTGTCTGGAAACAAGCTTGAGAACCTCAGTTCATCTCTAATGTTTAAACTTTCAAGGGTCAGTAACTGAATTTTGATAAATTTCTGTATTTTTGTTCTGAATTAATCTAAGCTTTGGTAGCATGCTATGATCTTTGAAAGCTTATGCCCTTGTAATATTTAGTTGATCATAGCCTGCTGCAACCAAACCGTAGATTATTTTGTATTGTAGCTCAACACGTCTCATGTACTTAGCAACTGGTTTTTAGCTTTGCTGTCAGTTAAATAAGTGGATGTGTAGCAGTATCCTCAAATTTGTACATCCAGAGGTTTTTCTTCAAAACAGCCTGTACGAATCCTTTCATATTTGGATTACAGGTCCCAAGGGATTACCCTAATCAGATATGTTCAAATTATGTTGAAATATGCAAATTTATTCCTGAGGCAAATTTGGCTATTTTTTGGCAAAAATCTTCTTCTCTTCTACTCACGTCTTCAATATTTGGTAAACATGTCGCTAAAAATGACCTTAGTCAAATTTGTGCTAGTTGTGATGAAATATTCATTTTTTTTATATTTCATGGCAAGTTTTGTCATTTTTGGTCAAAAAAAATCTTTAAAAAATCTTTTTCAAAACTGCTAATCGGACAGCTTTGATATTTAAGACATAGATCTCTACTGATAGTCTTTTTCAGATTGTTCAAATTATGCAGAAATTTGCAACTTGGTTATTTTAGGACATTAAAGACATTTCACACATTTTTAAGACATTAGGGATTACCAGAATGTGATATATTCAAGTTATGATAAAATGTACATTTTTTTCATTTTAAGGGTGATTTTTACCATTTTTGGTAAAAAAAATTGTATAAAAATTAATAGCAGGGTACACCAGAATTCGAAAGGTCTTTACGAATATGTTTTAAATTTCTGAGAAGTATATTTTTGAAATGTCACCAATTTATTTCAGGGTTTATTTAAAGATATTACAAACAAACAAACCTTTTTGTTTATGAAGGACTTTGTTGGACAAGGAAATAGGTTTTACCATGCCAAGGACCCACTTTCCCCACTTTCTGCATGTTGTGCCTTACTGTGACACTTTGACAACTTAACATGTTGTGTTTACTTTAGTGTGGATATACCATATATACCATGTGCTCTAGAGAAGCCTTGACTAACTCCTTTTTTCTTCAAAATTTACAATCGTCTATACAAGAGGAAGTGTCTTTAAGAAACCATCTTACAAAAATGGGGTATGCACTTTTCAACACAATAAGTATGCCAAATTTTGAGCTTTTTTCAGATGATTTTTGTACATTTTAAACAAGTATGAACATAAAACGTAATCCACAATATGGTGATTTTATTGCTTATGTTTTTGATAGGAAGGTGTTAACACTGTTGGTTTTTTCCTCTGACAAACTTTACATACAAAGTTGCGATGTTTATTAGCCCATTTTACAGTAAATTATTGTATTTCATTCTAGAAATGTTTCGTGTATTTTTAGAATAAATAATTTTACTGGATATCAATGGTCTGTAATGTTATTTCAAGGCTTGAACACCCCGTGAACGCCCAAAATTAAAGGTGTTCAACAAGCGCGCATCATGTGTTCTAGCCTTTAACACACTTATCGTTGAACGGCGTCCATGTGTTCAAAAAGTGTTACAGCCCTTTGAACGCGTAAAAGCGTTCAATTTTTTGAACACATTTCCTGTGCAACGTGTGTTCAGATATGGAACACATGGCGTTCAATATAATGTCTGATGAACACGTAGCGTTCAAAATCTGCACACGTGTGTTCAAAAATTGAACGTTGGTTGAACACGTAGTGTTAAATTTCTGAACGTCTAGAGGCGTTCAAAAAGTGTTACAAAAAGGCGTTTAATTGGTGTTCTATCCTTTAACACTTAACTTTACAGTGCACATGCTGCCGTTCGGCAAGTCGTAAACTCAATGGGTAGCAAATCGTGGCGAATCATTCTTCAAACAAACTACACATTCTGAATGGCATTTTCCTGCAAAGGAAAGCAAATAACGAAACGTCGTCGTTTCATGTCAATAAATAAACAATTGCAAAAATGGAGAACTTGATCGACTGCAGAACATTTACACAGAATGACAGCCTGATAAAGGATATCTGCTGCATAAGTAAAGGACAAAATTCTATTCGGGGACGTTACTCAAAAACGGGCATAAAATTTGGTTTTTTTGTGAGCTGGGGCCATATTTAACGATAATGACTACATCGGAAAATTTCAAAATGTCTTTACGATAATCCCAAAGGATGAACTGTCAGGAAAAGGCCGTCAAAGTCATCACTTTGGATTCTGCAGACGTCCCTGTTAATGCCAAGCTGAAACCCAAAACTTAATCCATTGCCTAACCCGTGCTTGCTTGTGATAAAATCACCATTTTTTGCCTGCCGACACAGACATTAATGCTTAGTCGGCGACTTCGCAAGCAGACGTTAGTACCATCTTTTTCGCCCAAGTGACAAAGCCAAAATACTAAACAACATTCTTGACAATTATACATTAACTTATGGTGCCAATTACGTTTCCAAAAGGCGGTGAACCCCAACCATTTTCTAGTGCATAAGATTTGCCTACAAAACGGCGTTCGTTTAGAACTATCAAACAGTCCATACCAAATTACCCTATCTCTGACGTCAAAAGTAGGTTAATGTACAGAGAACCTGTTAACGGAATTGCCTTTACTTAATTTCACACTTTATGAATAATGACGTCAGTGCTAGTGAATAAGTAAATGTACGAAAATATACTAACCGATAAAATATTTGCAGTAACACATGTTATTTATAATGTACATGCACAGACACATACACCTGCGATATATATATATATATATATATATATATATATATATATATATATATATATATATATATTCATAATTAAAATATTTATTTTCCATTATACATTGGATGGAATTTCCAGAATGGATATAAGTGTCTTGAAACTCAGTAAATGGAGGAAAAGTGAACTTTTCCGACAACTGTGCAAGAAGAACCGCAAGAGGAGTCATTTATTTTGAAGTGAATCTAATGCCTTGTCAAACAATTGTGTCTTATGATTGATGAATTATGTTGAATCAAACGACGTAAGTTCCAACTTGTTACTGCGCTAATCTCTATATAATAAACGCGCAATACTAACAAGAATTCAATGACTTATCGACGTGTCCTCGTCAATATTTTCAAAAAGATTTGGGGAACATAATTCAATAACAGGATATTGCTGCGACGAAAAGAAGCATACATGCATATATGGTTAAGCCCTTGTCACTCTGGCGTATAACTTGTGCAAACCGTTTAAATGTTGACGGCATTTTACGTCATACCAAAGCTTTTTAACTTTAATAGCCACTTCCTCGCTTTGTCGATAGATATTTTCTCCAAACAAGAGCGTTAACACATCTAGGAAAAGTGCTTCTCTTGGGAGAAAACATGACTGTATGACCCTAATTAAAACAGGAAAACGTATTTATTTGTGTGTACAACTCACATTACACAATCGGTTGTCGTTTCAAATGAGAAGAAATTATTGCTTATTACACGGATGAATACCGTCCATTGTTTGGGAAAGAACTTTATCAAATACACCCGAGGGGTAGTACTTGTATTAGAATGAATTTGTCAGTTACTAAATCTTTTACAAATAATGTAAAAAAGGCATTCATTGCTTGGGATTCTTAATAATGAAAGTGGTGGACGATTTTCCATTTTCTGCTTCGGACATAAGTATATCGGCTCGAGGCAGCTAGATATAAACTAATTGAAACTTTAAGCATTGTGTTCCAGGTTTTGGTATCGAGGGATAAAGGTGCTCAAATCATCAATAATTATGAATACCACGAACAAAGATCTCAAAAATATCTAACACCTGTGAAGCTCATTTTAATATGAAAAGGCCATAGTCTACCGAGACTACCATGGAACAAGAGCCATGCCGCGTTGCCAGTCTGTTTCTACTATTTGTCTGTGGTTTAGCTAACAATGAAGCCACGAACACGTGTAGATAGAAACATCGCCATCTCTGCAACCTTATTTACTCAGGTTGTTAACGTCAGAAATGATGGTTAGATTGAAGTAAAGATCACTTTCTCGAATTTGGGACGTTTGATAAAATGTTTTTTTCCTGTTATATTAAGTTACTACATTTGAGAATTTTAAACTTCAGATATAACTCTGGTTGCGTCATCCTACATACATGCTAAGGGTAAGATTACCGATAAAGCAGCTATGGTATTATAATAGAAATCCGATAGTATTGGAAACTGTAAATTGAGCCGATTCATATTTTGGGAACATGTCAAATAAATCCAGTTGGAAACTCCGTGTAACATCTGATTCTGACATTTCCTTTATACGTCAGCTCACCTATTTCCGTAGACATAGTCAGACAGAACATCAAAATTTAAACGAATTGGATATATGTGTTCGCTAGACAGTTCATAATACAAAACACAAACTGCAATATTTCCGTCAAATGGGGGAGGGGTGTTGTTTTCGATGCCGCATGTTTATGGTGAATGCCTACGTCAAAAGCCTATTATTCCTTGGTCAAAGGTGCTTATTCGGGACCAAATGTATCCTACAGTAAAAAAGGGGGTCGAAAGACTACTTGTCCGTCAAAAGTCTAAATAAGGCGAAAACAGGGGTCAGTGTCGATACCGTTGTACATATGTGTATACAACCGGTGTTGGACACTGCATGAATCATCTAATTGTTAACCGGTGGCATTGACCACACAAGATAGACATCAAATCAGGTCCAATAATCGTTATCATTCAAGGTAAACTATGAAATTTACCAGGTCCAAGGAACATATAGATGATGACAAAGGCAATGGGGCCATCTTGAACCACGAAATAGTGGTGGTACCAGGTGTCCGGAATGGGTAAGCGTACCCTGCCTGTAGGGTACGCTGACAGATGTTCTGGCTCAGAGTGGCTCCTAATTTATGCAAAAAGGCATGATTTTGAAAAAAGCATTAGAATCATCATCGTTCAATTTTTGCTATATCGCTCAGACTGAAACCAAGCTGATGAGTGCGAAAGAGTTATAAAACTTATGTGGAATCTGAAATAAGTCGACTTACGAAACGTTCGATGCAAATAAAGAAATCTAAATATAATTTCACTTTTTAATTTCATGTAAGTAATGCCAATACTTGTGTAAAGTAAAGGATACGCCCCTCGTACCTTGGCAATGTAACTATGTCGACAGCGTTGAGATGGAATGCTGTTCCTGACGTTGTCATCTTTGCATGATCTTCAATGGCCACGCCATGGACACCTGAAGCCATTCGCTTTAATAGTTCTGTGAAAGAATTGGTGTTCTATTGCACAGTGGAACTTTTCGGCGTCTGTGATATGATTGGCCAATTCGGTTTGAAACATGCGCTTAACACGCCGGAAATTGTGTCTTGAAAGGAACAGCTGGGACCGAGCATGCTTCCGTTGAGAGAGCTTAATCACCAGGGTAACTGCCTTTTAACATTTTATTATCCCGAGATGTTGCATATCATTCTGTAACATGCGCGAGATTTTATAATTTTCACCTTAAAATGGGGCATGTCTACCTATATGTATTTGTACAATGAAACTTTGACGAATCTATACCTTAATTTGTCTTAACAATGAAATTTCCCCATCTTTGAAATTCGGTCTTCGATGACAGAAAATGCATGCACGTTCGCCATTAGTTCATGGATCAAATTATTCGATGGTGGCACTTCGGAGCGGAGTTTGGATTATGACGAACAACAAACTGTTCTCTGGAACATTGATAAGACCCAAAATTATTGTTTGTGATATTGGGCAAAGATTATATCAGGAGGATTAATGTGCTGCAGTACATTGCACTCAAGGCGCCCTGTTAGGAATAAAACAGTATTTTCGCTTTATTGGCCGAAATTTATCGCGACACTTCATTTCAACTTCTAAATGAGTAGGCCTAATCATTTTTACTGGTGAAAAGTTTTCGGGACCGTACTAAACATATGTTTCGATATCCATTTTCTTCAGCATTCTGTTTATGTATAATAAATGTAGGCATATGATAATTCTTAGCATGTTGACCCACAGACATATATAAACGTATAAAGACATGGAAATACATGAATTACAATCAAGAGTCGTCGAAATGCCCTTTGCTTTCGATCATTTGTCATAGAGTCATTGCCTTGGGAAAAACCGCAGTTACTTCAATACAGACAAACAAAATGAAATTTTGATGAAGAGAAAAGAAACTAGAGAGCACTCAAGTGGTCTTTTAATTTCCGCAGCTTTCCCCAAGGATAAGACATCCTGTTGTCGTTGCCCTGGAAACAAACTATCGGCGTGTATGAAAAACATCTGAGCATCATAAGCACGTTGACGTTTGAAATGTTCGTCAACTACAGAACGACTACGGCGAGGATAAAATTTAGTGCTCACTGCGAACAGGTGATGCATAAGCCGCGGATGTCGATGGCTGCTTTGAGCGACTAAGAAATTCAAAAAAAAAAAAAAATCAGGCCGGTTCATTTTGTGCATTTACATGTCAGTATTTCCGCGAACACATAGAAAAGATGTTTCCATTCTGTTTGAATTCCATGGGGCCGTTCCAACTTGATTGATTGGGAACAGATTAATGTTGGCCATCCCTGCGGATCAGCCCTAACGGAGCCCTTTATTTACCCAGTGACATTCCATGACATGCAGTGCAGGATCTCATGACAGCGCACCTAAAGGCAACTTGGTCACATTCCCCCTATGGTAGAAATCACTGTTATTCTGAGAATGCCTAGAATAATGACAAAATACAAAAAACTAAACAGTTGGTTGGATTGCTATATACATTTAAATAGGCCCAGTATTATACAGTTTTGTCCCCGGATTTGATACGTTCAACATCATGAAAGTGTTAACTTTGCGATGGTCCTCATTATGTCAATATATAACATTAATGACAGCGATGATTTATCGTTTATTTTATCGGTAAGGGTCACTTGGTTTCTCCGAACTTCGGCCTTTGTACCTCAACGTATTTCGGCATTATTCTTGCTTATATTGATATTATTAGGAAGAGTAATGAACATCTAATTTTTTCAGAAACTTGAGGTAATTTGGCATCTTCTTTACATTGCAATGCATGGTGTACTTGAGATTAATCAGACGTTGTTATCAGCGTCGTAGTCTGGAAGTCTGTCTTCGACGTGGTATACTCTTGGCCACAAACATCCTTTTCCTTGTCACGGTTTAACGAATAACATAATTATTTGAAAACAAGTTTACACAAAATATGAATACGCACAGTCGGTTAATTGAGACTGTATTAATCATAGAAGAATTACAGTGTCACCAAACTGAGAAACGAGGTTATCATTACGTTTTATGTCCCTGCGTCTGATCACTTATTTGCGTTGGAGTGTCCATCGTATTTTATCTTTGGACTGATTCTTGCGGGTGAAATGAACTGAAAACAAAACTATACGTTATATGTTCTATTCAATATAAGCTGACGTTGATCATCGTTTTACGTCAAAGGCTAAGAACAAACATCTGAACGTGTTTTCTCGAGCTCCTAAACATTTGATTCTTCAATGTGTTTTTGTCAAGGAAAAACGTAACGTTATCGTTTTCGAATTCGCCTTTTATTCAGTATAGTAGATGCATGGTTACTATGGGTAATCTTAGTCCGGTAAGTGCCCTGTCACATCTTGACGATTTAGCCAGCGTCTGCCGACGTATCAAAATTTCTCTAAAACGCTGGCTTGCTGAACTTACTGAACTTATGGTTTTTTTTTCAATTTTAGGCGTATACATTGCGTGTTCATAACGTACTCATAGGTTAAAATTAAGTTTTGGGTACGCTAGAGAGTTATCTCGACGCATTTCGACTTATGAGTTAAACTTACAAGTAACAACCTACCTATACAACTTATGGCCCGCGTGTGCGGGACGTATGAGCCGTACGCTGGCATACGTCGAAAAGTTTTGTGCATGCACAAAACTTTTCGTGCTTCAGCGTGCTTCAGCGTGCTCTTAACTTATAAAACTTTCCAATAACGTATTCGTACGTTGGCATACGCTCGCTAAAATCGTCAAGGTGTGACAGGGCCTTAACATTTAGAAAAGGTTAGAAATACTTGTAAGGTACAATTCTAAATTGTTGATAGAACTGAAATCCATTTCACGACAAATGTGTCTCGAGTACTACAACCATCTCGAATATGGAACCGCTATAGAAGAACTTTCTCAAATCTCTGCCTGAACCTCATTTCCATCAATAACCTTGCCTTTAGTTCAAGGACTTAGGCACTTGGTATATTCGATGTTCTTCTTGTGGATATAAATGTAAGTTACAACGACCAGCCACGTTGACAAACAGTTGATTAAAACATACATTTATCACAGCTGGAGATATCTCAAAATCTCGTGGATTCAGTGTGCTCTGAAATGAGAATGACAGTTTTCACCTGCGCCGCATGTCAAAGAAGCATAAGCGAGTTTTAGTACTGACAATTATTGCACCCGAAACGTCTGCGCATTTTTAGTCTCTGTTTTGCGAGTGTTTTATTTCCCACTGGTCGGTTAATATTTTACTGTATTTGTTTCAAGATAATTGCAACGTCCAATTTCAGCTCGTGAACCTTAACCTCATCGTTCATGCCTTGCCAAGGTCATGGATAATGATGAAATGTGTGTTATTTTAAATGCAAATAGGCCAAGAGAACACTGTTAATTACAAAGGGTCAGATCAATATCGTAATTAATATTGATGAGGAGACCGAACCAATTTGTCCTTGTTTGTAGCTCGATCCATATGGCTGGGGTATTTGAATCAGGATTGGAGGATGTTGAGTTCGATACCCTGAGAGCAAGATACTTACTTTATCCTTACCCAGCAGTAATGGGTACCTCTCCTTGTACATACTGTGACTTCCAACTGTCTGATGGATGGTCTGCAGTATAAGTAGACAGACAGACAGACAGACAGACAGACAAATCAATCAGTCAATCAATCAATCAATCAAATAATAATTGAATTTCATTGTCTGTTTAAATGGCATTGATCTAAACGATATTCCAAACGCCACGATTGAAGCCGAGATTGGTTTGCAGTCATGGTTCTTAATGCCTATATTTATTGAAAATCATGTGTAAGTAGTAAAAAACATCTCGCGGCAAGGTTTTGTGACGTAAACTGATGATTAATCTTGGAATAGGTAGTTGTATATATCCTTTCATAAAAAAATTAGATCACCGTGTAGGTATGTATTAACTGCATACCGATTTTAATTCAAAATTTTATCTTATGCTTTCTAACCATAAGTGTTCTTCAAATTCGCTCAATATTTGTCTTATCACTGAAAAATTAATCATCGGTAATGTTTCTATTACTGTTCTCTGACAAACGAACTGGAAACATCTGTATAGTTTATTTCTCTATTGCTCGTGAAGCTCTATTATTTTCGCGAAAGCTAATTTTTATCGGAGACTGTTGTGTTTGCTGAATACCCAGTGAGATAGCAGGGAGGGATTTACATCTCAAAGTAGCTTATTAAATCCCACACTCGAAAGGTATAATAACATTAGTAATTCTCTTAAAAGATTTCAGAATTTGCGCGGGGCATTTTGCATTTTTTTCCCACTCAGTCGTCTTGTCTCACTACTGGAGATGTCAACGCCCTCTGTACTATTTATGGTGATTGAAATTTTTTTGTAAACTGTCGACTTAAAGTTTCTGTCCCATCTGTCGCAGAATACATTTGCTGACGTGTATCACGTAAGCGTACTATTCTGCACCTGACAGATTTATGATCAGAAATGCGTAATTTTCTGATAAATTGTGTTATTGATCATAGCAAGAAAACGTATGGCCCTGAGCATATGTATGTATGTATGTATGTATGTATGTATGTATGTATGTATGTATGTATGTATGTATGTATGTATGTATGTATGTATGTATGTATGTATGTATGTATGTATGTATGTATGTATGTATGTATGTACTATGTATGTATGTATGTATGTATGTATGTATGTATGTATGTATGTATGTATGTATGTATGTATGTATGTGTGTGTGTGTGTGTGTATGTATGTATGTATGTATGTATGTTTGTATGAATTTTTAGCCTTGCATAATACATAAAGTGCATTTAGACAGAGAAAAATAAGGAAAATAGATGACGAATATTGTATTTTACATCAAAACCTTCATTGGATTATTTATTGTATATAACTTGCAACCAGGCGTTTTACCTGCCAGATCAAGAGCTCAACACGAGCCGGAGCATTACTAAACAGGAAGTTAAATGTTGACGTCTATTTTTCGTTATCCGCTATTTTCAAATTCGGGATACACAAGTGATTAGAGCAATAGCACGGATGAGATAAGTTTTCAGCGGCCAAAAAAGGTCGGTTTCGTTACAAAGGGATTATAACTCAAAGGCTACGCTTTGATCGTTTTACAGATATCTATACAAAGACGAGATTTAACAAGCTTCTTACTGTTACATTTCTTTTGAATCTGATAACAATTTTAATTCATATGACATTTCTGGACGAACCCACCCCGTGTGAGGTGATGTTCATCTGATCACTTGAAACTCAATATTATTATTATTATTATCATTATTATTCTGACATTAGCTAGGGCTTTCTTATGGAGACATTTTATTAGGTAAATAATATTACTTGTTTGATTCATGTCAAATATGTGAACGCTCTATTTATGTCATTTCATGTACCATTACTTATATTTTTATCCCTTACTATCTGATTATTCAAGGTACTTGGCAAATATTTCTTTGGTTGACCACATGATGCGATTTCTATTTATGTTAACTAGTCATTTATCCTTAATGTTGCGCCAGAATGTCCTTTAATGCCACACTCTATCGATAAAAGATACAGGTTACGCATGTGCAGGTGTATATTAAAGTTGGCATGGGGCTAAAGAACGCTACAGCCACTCGTCTGTGTTTTAGGTTTGCCATCTGTAGCGTTCGTCCTCACGAGATCAACTGTAATTTGAACGAAAAGTACGCAGTTCATAGAAATTGTTTTCTCGCTGCACTGAGACCCAGCATGAGCAGCGTAATTGCTAGAGTGATTTCAATAAATGGTTGAGTATAAATGTGGAGTGTAAATGTCCAATTTGATCCGATTACAAAAATACAATGCCAAAGACTTGATGGAATTCTCAATTAGAAAACGCTAAATATACTTCCACAACCTGTTTTACGCTTTCTCTCTTAATTGCACAAGTGGCTATTTACATCAAAATGAAACAGGTGGAAAGTGCTTTATGAAGCCATTATCGCCGATGAAGAGAGAAAAAATAGTTCGAAAACGTGTTTTTACACGTGCTTTGATCGACCTTTTAATGCCAGAATGGTTTTCCTTGCATAGTCATAAAAGACAAATATAGAAGGCTGGGACCACGAAATTAAATCATGTTGCTTGGAAGATTGAGTTTTTCAGGCTGCAATTAGGGAGGAAGGTACATTATTTAAAGAAAAGGCATACAGTTTACCTTTATTCCCTAGATTGGTAAAACTTGTCCTCTATCTATCTCTACAGGTTTTCCTTATCCTTCATGTGATCACATTTAAGTGTACGGTCGTTGAAGTTGGTGACAACACATGTAACAAAAACCTAACGCTAGAAATATCTGTACCTCCATTAAGGGATTGAAAGTAACTGAATTCGGATTCTATCAAGAAGATTTATTTCAGAGAACAAAGTATTATCGACGTTGTGAAAAAATTGATGCCAATAGATATCAAAGTACCCTGAAAACATGACCAACGTAATAGCTTCTGAATCCGTAAAGACTGCAATTTCTGTTTACGATTGTTATTATCATTGTGTTTTGTATGACGCCGATAATTTTAATCTATCTACGCAAGGTGAAATATTATATCTACCTGAAATATATGAGACATTGCAGATCACTCTAATGTTTATCGTTGAATGGTAGGACTCTAACATCAAAAGCTCATGGTACATCGTTAATAAAAAAACATGTGATTGGCTAGGTGGCTTATTAACCTGATTGCTTGTAACGGATATCAGAGAAAATGATCTAGTTTTTAATTATCTTTGTTTCGCACTTCCGAATATTGACCTAAAAGGAGTCGTGACAAGTGATGTTCAAGAGGAGGGATATGAGGCAAAACAACTTTAAAAGAAATGAACCGAAGCAAATTTACCTAGACTACGTGAAGCCGAAGCACAGAGAAACAAAACTGTATCCCGTCAATTTCGTGTGCAAAGTCAAGTTGGAGTATTTAGCACTTATTAAAATACATTGTAGCCACAACTATACTAATACACCTTTGTCATTCATAAAAGTGACTTCGTTGTTTTGTTGTGCCTCAAGTACTGCGTCATTATGTTGTAACCTTTCGATATTGTCACTTTTCTCATAACTCTGCAAAAGTTACTTCAACGTCTTACATCATTATGCATTTGCAACTACACTCCTTGTCAATATTTCAACAAAACATTAGTCGATTTGATTAACTTATGTTCTCCGCTTCGTTACTCACAGCCAAGAACGCAAAAAAAAACTTACATATTTGTTCCGGTTGAATGTAAAAATATAGGTGTAATTTGCCTAGGAGACTATAAATAGCGCAAAACGTTAGTACGGATGATGTATACAAATAAAATAGAAACATGACATGCAAAGAACATGCAATGTATTTGACATACCAAATTGATGGACACCGAGTTCAATTGGCCTAATTTTCTCCGTTTTCAAAATATAGTATAGCACTGCAATTTATCTCAATTGGAGTGTTTCTGGGACATTTTCTAAAGGAGGAAATTCTTAAACGTTCAAGGTCATTAAAATTAGGATGCTTTATAACAAGTGTTCTAATTGCCTTTTTAATTACCTTCAAAGATAGCATAACCAGTTTAATAGCCAGGTTTTGAAAACCTAGTTATCCATCGCATTGGTTAGCAATTCTGTTTCGATAACTAAAGCAGATAAACTGCGGAGATCTATCGATGAATATTTAGTAAATGAAAAATATGAATTCTTTGGTTGGCACTAGGATAATGAACTGTTGTAGTAGAACAGACACTCAGCTTCATAATATGCAATGTTGCAGTACCTCTGATTATATTACTCATGCTACCCACTCGTCCTGCCCATCTGTTTGACACAAGAGGTTTAACTGCATCTAGTACATTTTTAATGTACTATCTCATAGTATACATTAATCTTCTCAGTAAACTGTCAGATTTTGGTCAATGGTGTTCATACGATGAAAATGATAAGTAATGCTATTAGTTATTATGATATAACTCGGCTGAATGCACATGTAAATCTGCTCTACAAATGTGTTATTAATTTCGCACTTACCTTCAGGGAGGAAAATCATACCGGACTTGAGATTACTAAGAGACCTCAGTGCTGACAGTGTTACCCAAGAGTACACATCATTATTTCCCGACTAGCTTTGCGAAATTATGTGTGATATTAATGCGGTAATTTTGTGTCCGGGAATAAAGTTAAAAACGACTATACTTTAACCAGTGTCGACCAGTACAAAGTTGGGCGCGAGGAGTACAGTTAATTATACCTATACATAAAACGATGCATTTTTAGATAACGTTTACATGGGAAATACCTGTCTTAAGCAGATATAATTGTAAAGGAAACATGCTTTTACGATTTATTTCTGAAGGCATGCAAATTCATCACCCATCACCATCCACATTAACAACGTGGTGAAGGTATTCATGCGTAGATATATTTTTATTTGAAGTGGAAACGTCCAAATGTCCCTATATATTCCGTGCGAAACTGTCGTATGTACTCTTGTCGTCTCCCAAGTGACTTGCATTAACAGTTACAAAAAGATGTCGCATTGTTCGAAGCACATTTTGAAATATAGATTTGCAGTGCTTTGTATATGCTAACATCTTGATGTTATACAATGCAATTGCTTGATGTGCTCAAGTACCTGAGCATGTACTGCTTCAAATTAACGAGGAGACATCAGGTGAGGAATCTGTCGAGGAGATGAGGAGATGTGTGTCGGGACCAACTAGGGATTTGTCTGAAACTTCAAAAACATGAGCAAGTGAACAGGAAAATTGACTTGGTAATTCGTCAGAATATTCCGCACAGAAACATGTAAATGGCTATATATATATATATATATATATATATATATATATATATATATATATATATATATATATATATATATATATATATATATATATATATAATGACAGCTCAAGATAATTGGATAGCAAGTGATTCACTGTTAAATCTTGGATGGCATGTCAAGATTGGAAAATTTGTGTATAACAAGAATTGTTAAAACGCTTTAGCTTTGTAGTTTATGCAAAATAATATACACCTGACTTGAAAGTGAAAAAGAATGGAGTTCTGGGTAAAATATGCATGCCTCCACCTAACTTAAAATCATGTATCAAATAGTACAATTAGAAAAAATATGCATTTTTTGTTAAGAACAAGAATGGCTGTAGCTGACATTGACCAAATAAGAGAATATTCATATTGGTCATTTTATTTCTGTATTATGGGCTATAAGCGACCAAAGATACCAATATCTTTTAAAAAACGCTTAGTCACGCAAAGGGATTGTTTCGTGTAACTAAATGGAATGTTCCTTACACTCGCGTGTAACGTTTGATATTCCCATCACTCAAACCAAAAGCGATCATCTCAAACTCATTATCGAAATAAGTCATCTAGTCAAAATTGGCTGCCATTCCTTCAGCGCAAACGTTTGAACAGGTTACGACGCCGTTCAACGATAATGTGTCCCACACGTGTGCTAAATACAATTTAACTATTATTCGGTGATGCAGTGCACATCCGCAACAGTGGAAGCCATGACATACACGTCGAACGCACTGATCTGGAGTCAGCGTAGCGTAGCGATAGCATAAAGATGTGCCAGTGAACAGGCATTTAGCGGGAGCGGTGATGCAAAACGATGAGTGATGAAAGACGCTGTTGAGATCTGAGATAGACCGATGACATCGATAATTGTCAAAGTGGCGACGCCGCAGCGTAATCTCGGTGGCTCATTAGTCTTTCGCGAAATGAGTCAAAATGCTTTTGTTTATCACTAGGAATCGACATATTTCTTTCTTAGGTATCCACGAAAGCGTCGGCGTGCCTCGAGTATAATCTTATGCGTATGCCTATTGCATGACAGTGGTGCAGACATTGCATACCTGCACCAGTGTTATCAAGCTATGCGCATTTTTCAGTTTCGATACCTTATTAAAATAATGACATTAAATTTAAACATCGGTATTTTGTGTGACAAATCAATCAATCAATCAAATAATGTTACGTTGATCGTGCCTATATATATATATATATATATATATATATATATATATATATATATATATATATATATATATATAATTATATATATAATTATATATATAAATTGTGAAGTATGTAAAACTTCTGAAGAGATAAAAAAATATTTTATCGACAGAAAATGATCATCGTAGATTGTAAATAGCTAAGAGGTGGTTAGAAATAATGTTAATTACAGAGTGCTTCATCGATGGTGTTATATCATAGCACAGTAAGTTGTCTGTATGTTGTGACTTGTCAAGTGATCAGGACTGTATTGCCGATGCTGGTTCGTACTATAATAATACTTACCTTAAGTTCCTATAACAAACAAATATAACAAAAACAAAAAATCAGAAAAAAAACCTAAAAATAGATATTCTCAAGTAGAATGCACAAGACACAATGATTTCATAATTCACTTTATTTGCTTCACTCTCCCTATGCATTTCAGGGGAGTAGTTTTATCACTCTCGTAACACTCCCGCTGATAATTTTAGGAGAGTGATTTTCAGCTCACCAGGACTTTTTAAATCTCATGCCCTGTATATATAAATAAATAAATAAATAAATAAATAAATAAATAAATAAATAAATAAATATATATATATATATATATATATATATATATATATATATATTATGTCGGTAAATAACAACAGTGTTCTTCCATGTCTCATAAACAATACCCCAAATCGAAAAGAAACAACATGGGAATTGTGATTGCTATTGGATTCCAGTGGTCTGTCAGCACTTACGCCTTTTTCGCCATGGTAATAAGCAGAAAGATACCAGGTATAGAATACAATCATTCCCCTTCAGCAAGTTAGTTTTTGTTCATTTCTTCATCATTGTTTGCATTTCAGAATACCCAGGGGTCAACTAATTAAACAATATTGATGACAGCATTAACGTATATTGCTGCAAGGGTTTATGTAACCAAAACCGGTCGATAATCAGACCAGATGAGCTCCTAAAGCTCTTCTACGCATAGTCGTTCGTGACCATATTTGTTATTTCACTTGTCGAGAAAAAGTCCAAAATACATACGTAATCAATACACCGGTTTTCAGTAAAACATATGGTTTACGAAGATTGACAAGCAGGTCGACTGACAAAAGACATGATTTGCCATACACATCAAGTTTTGTATCACACATTGATTATTATTTATGGACTTTCTGTTTAAATTGTACAATAAACAGTTTAAAAGAAACGTCTTACGTATATACTATACAATATCATTATTTTATAAGTCGAAAAGTTCTAAATTGGTATAGGAATATGACGTTTTGTTTGAAATTTGTTGTTGTTTTCTGGTTTTTAATACTGTTTATGTCGATATAAACATGAATATATTGAGTCCATTTTACTGCATCTGGAAAGAGATAAAGACAGATAGATAAACGGACAGACAATAGCACTAAGTATCACATACAAAGCTTTGGCAGTTCCCGTAAACATTTAAGCTTATCATTCGGAATAGTGAAAATGTCTTGCAACAATCTGCTCATTAAGCCGCTTACATCCAAAGCATTCTATGCCGTATAATGCGTCATGTGACAATCTTAGAGTATGATCACTGTCAATGGGAAGAGCGTGTCGACACAGTTTTGCAACAGCCGTAGTATTGTAAGTCTGAGTAAGGTGTTTATCCTGACGGTACGTGTGCTACAGGTTTCCTTGCCATATGCTGTCTAATCCGCTTACATCCAAAGTATTCTGTGCCATATCATGCGTCATAGGACAATCTTAGAGTATGATCAACATCAAGGGGAAGATCGGATGGACACATTTCGCAAAGGCCGAAATATTGCCAGTCAAAATAAGGTGTTAATTCCGATGGCAAGTGTTCTAAGGGTGTTCCTCGACATTTTGAATCGGAAATGTACTTGATTTGAAAATAATGTCGAAGCCCTACATATCTGATACATCTTGGGACTGAAATAGAATAGTCGTACTATGGCAGCGATTGGTACTGCGACCACAGCGTGAATTTAGAACTTTTGATAGTTATTATTTTAATTAGTTATTGTACTTGATTACCTTAATTTAAGGTAGTATGCGCCTCGAAAGTGAAAGATTTAAACAATTTGCTCGAACTTTCCTCAATGAAACTTTCATACATTCTCTTACCAAATCAAGTATAAAATCAGTGGTCGCCGTGCAAAGTTTGAAACCAGAGAAATAAATTACTTAAAATTTACTGATATTTAAAATTCAAAATGGCCATCCTTATGTTAACTCTAAAAAATTTCGATATTCGACAATCTTAGACGGTAATGTTTTTTCTTACCCCAAGATCTTAAAAATGGGCCCTACAAATGGTAGACCTGAGGAGATGTGGAGATATTGTAAGAGTTTGAGACTCTGAATATCTGTCCCCGATATGTAATTTAACTTCGGTTAAATATATATATATATATATATATATATATATATATATATATATATATATATATATATATATATATATATATATATATATATATATATATATATAACCAATATTTTGCGGATTTTCATTTGTTTTCGTTTTCTTTCTATTTTTTCTATTATTTTGTAGCATCAAATCGTTGTTATTATCAAGCTGCGGGAAATCAAAACTACATGAACATTGCTTATACCGCTAAAAAAAGAAAACTGTAAAGTGAAAAAGTAGTGAAATAAACAAATAAATAACGGTGGGAAATAAAATATCCAGTATTTGAGTGACAAAATTTATGATAAATAAATAAATAAATGAATTCGTAAATCAGTGAACAGATATATCAGTAAATAAATAACTACGTAAAAGAACAAGAAAGATGAAGTCGATTGCTAAATATTAAAATAAATGAGAAAATTGAAAAAAAAGGGTTTAAAAATTCTCAATATGTGAAATTTATCATTAATTACTGATTATACTTCTTTATGTGCCCTTTTGAGTACGTGCACTAAAGATTGACACGTGTCTGTCTAAGTTTTGTTGAATCGATTTTACTATGAAAGAATTAATTTTTTGACATGTAGAGGGTAAACTTTCAAAATGTAAAACATCGTTGCTTCCCCTCCGAGAACCACAAAAACACAAACTGATATCCAAAGGATGACAGCCCAGGATCAAATCTTTGGGCGCAATATTCATTCAACTTCCCAACGATCGAGCTGTAACATGTTTGAAATATTCGTTTGTTTCTTTACATTTTCTCTATATGTTTTGTGGCAGACAAGGTTGGCATAATTCGTCATTTCGTTACAGTGATTGAGCATAAAAGGGGACCCATTGCAAATTAGCATGCTCGGAGTGTCTCAACTTGATCGTTATTCACAAAACTCTAAACAACATACGAAGAAGGGTTTTGCACCATAGATCCGAGTGACTAGGGCTAGTAAAGTTCACTTTTCACTTATCCTTTCAAGATAAATAACTGCAGCTGTCAACCATTACTTTACTTCTGCATTGCTCCCATCATGAATAATTACACCTGCAAAATTTCTCCAGCAATAACGATCACTCGAAAGCTAAAAGTAGATTCCCAATGCGAAAGACTTTTTACCAGGTTTAGCCGTCGCTTAGGAATCGTCATACTGTACATAAGTGAATCATTGCATCTTAGATTTTATTAGCCGATGTTTCCCGGGGACACATCAAAAAGCCGTGACCGGAGATAATGTTAATGCGCTCATGTATGTCTGTTTCCATGGTAATATTTCCTTAACTATTATCAAAGATAAATCTTCGTAGGTCAATGTCTCTACGTGGAGCGTATAGGAAAGGATAGATTATAAGCTTATCGATCGGATCTAGGGAAAAATTAAAATCATAATAAACGACACACATACATATTGCCCCTCCCCCCCCCCCCCGACGAAATGTTGTGCTTAAGTTTAGATTGCGGGCAAATATGTTCCTTCTTGAAGTTGAAAATTGGATGTCGACTGGAAGTCATGGATGGCTTCTGTATTTGCAATGAAGTTCATCGGCAATGCAGAGAAATATAATTTTGCTAACAAGCCGAGGTTATTTCATTTTCATCTCTTCATCTCCTCAAGCCGCTTGTTCTTCCAATCTCATTGCGACATGTTATGACGTACATAAACACATAAAACACTGTATATATTAATCTCTATTTCTTACGCGTGCAGATCAGCTGTGTTATATTGTCATATGATACTCTTTCCAAAATGCCCATAATTTCGAGCACAGAGGGATTTGCGCAAGTTCGTATGTTGTATGCATTTTCTTGACTTACCATGTTTCAAATAAATATCTCTTTTACGGACGTCTAGGTGCTACGCTCCTGTACAGCGGCGCAGTAAAATTCAGCATGCATAATGGGCGGGATATAAAACTTAATGTCTGTAACAGTAAAGGCTTTACGACTCATTTAAGTGATCATATGTTCATAATATTTTGGTTTGTAAAATATTCATGAGATACATTCGTCGTTGTGTTACTAACGTAATGGACACACAGGAAATAGTATATCTATATGGTTGAACGTTTTTGCCGTACGATTTTACTCCACATACTTTGCTTGAATTTAAAGATTGCAAAATATATGTTCTGTATTTTGTCATACCCAATCTTGGAATGTGTAGTCCTGATGTAGTTAATGTACAATCAAATTGAGAAGGCTTTCCGACGAAGTAAGTCACGCTAGGGAGTAAATCTGTAACGAATGGCTCAACATTGGCCAATTTTGCATAACTGTCGGATTCCGCAAAGGTGGCAGAACAGAGTTAAGTCTATGATCAGATTTACTTTTGGGAAGAGACATCACTTTCCCAGATGCCTTACACCTCCAGTTGGGTATGACGTCAAAACTTGCAAGGCGTGCTTAAAATACGAGATGATAAATAATTTTCGCATAATTCTCACGTCTTCAGATAACCTTATCACAGATGTAACGACCGCCTTGAATCAAGTCTCTTCATAAATCATAATATGGATGTAGACACGGGGGATAGCAACTTTATTGTTGTCAGTCAAAGTCTAATGCAACATCATCACAGGTTGAAGGACGCCGTTATCTATGGAGCCCTTGTGAGAATATAATTTTTTATAATACTATAGAGATTAAGTTATTGAAGATAGCAAAAATTCGACAGCGAATTATTGACGCCTTTCAGCTCATGTTCTAACATATGAGCAGTTATCGTCTCGATGAAACCTGTCTACCTGTTTGTCAGTCAGTTTGTACGAAATCTTAAGAACAGCTGATGGGACTTGAATTATACTTGGTACACATATCCTGTTTAGGAGAGGCATAAGCCTAAATAGTAGACTTTGTCGAATGAAGCTTGCGTTATTATTGCTTTGCTTATATACCATAATATTTGTAAGGAGTAAGATATGCCTAGAAATACTGCACAAAAACCTATAACGTTGAAGTATTGTTTCGCAGCATGATATGAATTGTTTCAAACAATGATAAATCTTAGTGCATATATCGCAGAAACACAACATATTATGAGGCTATCTGACGATAGCATTGGTCATTTGCATATCTTACGAGCTTCGAATTACGGATATGCATCTGGAAGAATAAAATTTATTTGATAAATAAGATCATGCAACCTTTCTTAGTATATTGCTGATACAATTTATAAAATTTATGAATTTATAAATTTATAAAAGTACTAAAAAGTATTTAGCAGTATCACGTCAGCAATTAATGACATTTTCGGTGATATGTCATGTACCAACTTTGATGAAATTTGGTAAATATGACACATAAGTAATCTCAAAGACGTAACTGATTTTCCCTTCTTATCAATGGTAAATATCATATTTAATGATTTTAGCTGCACCAAGTCACATATTGAAGTCATTTTGCAGTTTCATATAATTAATCACTTAGCGCACGCTCAACGAACTTTCGCTATGATGAATTTGCGAAATGTTGTAATTTCAGAGAAAAACAAAATGCCAATTTACAGACAACGGCACACACGTACATGTAAATCACATGTACTGAAACATGGGAGCATTTTCTGATTTCATGTGGTTGTTTTATTATTATACGATGTGACTACATATTTATCTATATAGTTATCAGCTTGGCATAAAATTGAATGTTTTTTGTCAGATTGTTGCTATGGTGTTGAACGTTTTGTGATACCCTTTAATACCTTGACGAATATATAGCCAGATAAAAGTAACACATATCAAAGTAAATTATAAAAGGTCTATATCATTTCTGTAAATCAATAGACACCCGGAAACATAACAATTCGGGCAACTCATCTTTTTAAACGTGAGAGTCCCAGATCAAGAAAGGTACCATTAAATTGATTTTCATGATTGGCACTTTCCCCAAAATGACACTATTTTTTACTTACTATCCCTGATATTTCTGTGTTTGCCGTGCAATAAATTAATACCGCTGAATTGACAGAGGAGAATCAAGAAGCAAGTACGGGAGGGATTAAATTTATGGCATTTTTATGACTTCCCGACAAATGAGTTTGAAATCATTGCATCTTTGCAGATATTCTTAGGATACTACTAGAGCACCGTACAGTGGTCCTTGGCGATTCGCTTCTACGGGCAGTTGATATGAACTTCACACCTGCGGTAAAAGCGATCTGTGAGTGCCTGAAACAAAGAGGAAAAATTCCCGTGAGTACAATACTTCTTAATCTCAGTAACAGCACTCGCACCTGAGACTGTTAACGTATTTTGCATGAGAATACCATTCATGTTGTATGTCTGAAATACCAATTAACATAATCGGCCGATGATCTAGTTCAAGAATGCAATGAACATTAAAGGTCATTAGCAACCTTTGTCATTTACAGGGGATCAGAAATACAGGTTCACAAATTTAGGTCATTACGCCATCAAGACAAAGAAGATAAAAGGCCATGCAGTGAATGTTTTTTTCGTCTTTTATTCGAAATCTTATTATCATATGATACCATGATTATATTTTATTGACTCATCATGACGATGAAACATCTGCTCGTCAAATGCGATTTTGCTACTGTGGGCACTAAGTCTTGAAAAACAACCAATGATAACGACGACGGCGATGATGATGATGATGATTATGATGATGATGATGATGTTTGCGTGTAATTTTTATTATTGATGTTGTTTACGTGGTGGAAACAAGTAGACAGATTGTACCTATATTTAGTTTCCATTCTTATAGTCTTTTTCTGAATGAGCAGAACGGTTTCAAAGCAAATATATTTTTCGTCATTTTAAGCTAGTAGAGTTCATAGGCACAAGATGTTGCTGTTTGACCCGTATGGTATTTTTTATTCACGCCCGATTACATGACCATGAAAAAAAAGTTACACGGTATATTCTTTTCCTCATTTCAAGTTCATCAACAACTTTCACAAAGTGAAATGTTCTTTATCCAGAGAGCTATAGCAGAATCCATTTTGATGGATTCTCACATACAGTAGAATCCATAAGCGTGTCCATCATCATCCAGCACTGGAGATCCAGCACTGGAAAACATATTGGATTCCATCAGTATCCTGCAAAACTGCCAAGTATTCTGGTAGAATCGAAAAGCGAATCAAGCATAATCCTTTGTGGATTTAGATCTTTTGGCGTAGTGTTTTGATTTACATGTTTATAATAAAAATGCGTTAGAAAATGGCGTGAGTGTCTGTACTGCTCGATTAGAAGATATCTTGGTCAAGTATTATCGAAACCTGTCGTCTTCTCGTCGAACTACAAACTCGATCACCAAGAGTACGTCAACCATGACACTTGGCAACCGAGTGTTTACCGACTTCATACTCGCAAACAAACGAATTTATTGCTCAAGCCCTTCTGGTTTTGAGGCAGTGAAAGACTTAACTATTCATTATGTAGACTATGATCACATTATGTTCGATAAGAGAGTGCAAAGTCTCTTAAGGGCAATTTTGCGCTGATCCTGTATCTGAAGGTGGTCAGGATATACTTGGAAACGTCGATTAGGGGGCTTATCTGTGCTACTCGATGTCGTTAGATCGAAAACCCAGGAAAGACACGGTTCTAAACGAGACGCTAAGCCGGTCTAACATCAGCTTAATATGACCAATGGGTACGTGACTTGGTAGAAATGTTCAAAGTCGTATACCATGAGGTGGTAGTGGCAGCTGCAAAAGAAAGAAATGTGATGGACAACATTTGAATTTTAAGGTAGTATGCGCCTCGAAAGTGAAAGACTAAAACTTTTGCTTAAATTTTCCTCAAGGAATATTACAACAATTTTCTTTCAGAATAAATAATAAAAATTGGGGCTCACCGCACAAATTTTGGGACTGGAGAAAAAAAATTATACCACTTTTGAAGTTCAAAATGGCTGCCATCCCTGTGTTGACTCTATACACAAGAAAATTCAACTTGCAAAATACTAAGACGGTGAAATGTTTTCTTGCGCCAAGAGCTTTAAAATATACCTCCTCGATGAAAAAATAATTGCATAAAGTTTGAGAGTCCGAATTATGGCGAATATCTTTCTGCGAGGCACATTCTGCCTTGAAAGGAAGGATTTCGTCGAGGACTCAGATCGATCGGTGCTTCGCATTTGCTGTTTGCGTCGATAGCGATCTAAGCATCTTCAGAGTAATGGCCTGTCAATGGCAATTTTGTGTAGTCGTTGACGCTATCGGTGGAAAATGGCATGAGATGTGGCAAAATATTCAGAAATGTTGACAGCATTCCATCGATTTTCTGCAATTCACTGAACCTACAGGAGAGACACTTTAAACTTTGGAGTCGTTATGATCGGATTAATGCAACGTATGGCTCTTGTAGTACCTTTTATCGTGCGATTATACTTTTAAAACCCGAACTTTTAAACTTCATTTTCCCTTTTTCTGTTTCGTGCATAAATCATTAATGAATTGACCATTTGCAAGTATGAGTATTGCTTTAATCCATTACCCTCAACCCACTAAAGGCAAACACGACTTTGACAGCTCATTGAAACCAAAGAGCAAGAAACGATCGAACCCTGAAAAATTGACTCCTCAAAGCAATAACTCCTTAATAATCACTTCAAGAATTCAAACACAACTTGCTGATTCGCGTTTTTGAGAATTCCAAGCATACTATTGCAGTAAACGATGAGAGAGTTCAAAACGTATATCACAACTGATTCATTTTTGCTTCTCGAGTAGGAACACTTATATTTTCAATGCTTAAAGATATATCCGTGCATGCAGTTTCAATAGAATTTATGCCTCAGGTACTGTTTGATTTCTTCACCTACGAAATCAAGATTGATGGAGGGGATTAGAGGCGAATTTCTACGACAAAGGATGAGATTGTCACACATTCACCAATCAAACCGAACCAGTTGAATTGATTCTCTGATAAAAAGAAAGTCTTGATGCATTTTGAAATACGTGAATCAACAGCATACGAATGGGCAATATTTTGATTAGTCGTGTTTTCCATCACATGATTACCGTTGGGTCAAATTTCAAACCATTCACTGGGTGAAAATTTCCCCTTTCTTACTGTGGTTATAGTCAATAATGAACACACACGAGGAATAGTCTTTTTTGTTCAGCGAGTCAGCGACAAGCACGCCACTTCGTCAATCTGAAACTGGGAAGTGCTAAGTGCGTTCTTAATAATTTAAACACGTAGCTCCTTCTTTTCTGAAAACCATCAGGCTTTACTCAGTGCTATAGCATTTTGCATACTAATGATTCTCAGTTACTGTATGCTCGAGCCCATCTCATGCGTCTATAAATATACAAAAAGTAAGAAGAAGTCGCTCTTTATAAAACCCAGAAGTTAGAGGAAATCGATCTGCGTCGTTCGATGAATTGTGTTTTTCGTTAACTGGTTTATAAGTGCGTGCATATGAATGAAACAGAAGTAAAAAAAGGATTAAAAGCAGACAATCCAAAAAACCGTTTGAGGGAAGTTAAAGAGCTGACTTCGGGTATTCGTTTAATTTTTTTTCCAATAATCACAAAAGCTCTCCAATATATAAGTGCGTGCATGTGTATGATACTGAAGAAGATCAAAAACGGACAAATTCAAAGAAGTGTTTTAGGGGTATTTAAAGAGTTGACGTCCGGCATTCGTTTCATTCGTTGGTCATGATCTGTTTTTACCAATAATTACAAAATACTCCAATCCATGGGACTTATTACATGCGTTCTAGTGCACTATTTTCTGAATAATGTCCATCTCTCGATTGATAGGAACTGTTTGCAGCAACATGACGGACACACAAGCCAATCCATTAGACAAGCACTAACCGACAGTCTGGGATCATTATTTTTTAAGTGCTCTTTCTAGATCAATACAGCACTTAAGACGATAATGTCAAGGTCTATTAGAGTAATACTGTAACAACCAAACCTTAAAACAGACACTGCATGGTTTTTTAAAGCGTTTACACAGCAGCAGCCTTTCTGAAAACGGTTACAATATTGTCTCCACAAACTGTGTATAAGAAGTTGTAATCCTGACATAACTCGATTTGAGGCTTGTATCAAAGCGAAAACTCATTCACACATTTATCATCAGAATGAAAGAGAATTTAGCGGTAGTTTTACGATCCCTTCGTAAATACCTTACTCAGATTGTATGTGGCGGAAAGACAAATGTACGTCACTGGCAAATCCAGTCTTTGACCGTCTTTCCCCGTGGTGACTTCCATTTATCAAGCCATGTCAGTGTTTGGGTTGATAACACCATACTTCAGTGTCGTGTATAGGTCTATTGGAGATTTGTCTTGGTTAATTGCGTAGTGCTATGAAACGACTGTTGACTTTGACGAATCAATCATGTTTGTTTGCACGGCAGATGTGGACGCATCCTTACAATTAAATCGACAGAATAGTGAACTCATAGTCAATCCTACAATTAAACCATGATTTCTTGCCGGATGTGGTTTAGTAATGTCATGCTAGCTGACAATTTATGTCTCACGCAGAGTATTAATCCTTTCTGGGTATGTTGTCGGGATTAATCCTTTAAGAAGGTGCAAGAAATGATCCCATAGAATGCTTGATTGAAAAAGGCCTTGTTTTTGTGTCACTTTACGTGTTTTCTTTCCTAGGATATCATCTTATTTCACTGTTACTAGCTCTAAATTACGTCAGTGATAGTGTTGACATGTCCAAACAACGTTGACTTGGAGGCATGTGAAAACATTTGGCAAACCCAGATTCTAACTACCATTCTAACAATACTCTCATCAGAACCACTTAGCTTTTATAGCTAATTCAAACAACAAACTTTTGCAGTGTTCATAGGTTAATACGGAAGGGTTAGGCTGCATTCGCAAATACTGGTTAGGGGAGCTGGAGGAATTCAAGGGCAGTTTCAATGTTCTGAGGAGTAGAAGGCGGATTTCAATGGCTTTTCACATGGGTATAAGGTTGTGTTCTGAAAATATTTTGCTTCCTTATTTTTTTTTTCACTTTCCGATTCCACAGTTGAACACAACATCGCTAGGCCAGTCTGTAGCTCCAACGTAATATCAAGTAAACAAATGCTGGATTTATTTTACTGAATTTCATGACTTTTATTTTGAAAAAAAGTCTATTATGAACGCCATTGAATGTTCATGAGACAAACAACAAGTAGACCCTGTAACAGGAGACGGATGCTGCAACTGATAATATTTTTAAATATTTCTTTTCAATGTATCAGTTTCCTGCTACCTCCAGCATGCTGAAATACACAGTGTTTAACTTGTCAACGAAGCCTGTATATGTACGTGTGTATTCTGTTACTGTTGGTGCTGATTGCATTAGAGTCCAGATTGAAATTCATAGGTCAATGATGCGAATGCACGGTACAAAAACACAGGTTGTGTTGGCCAGCCGAATGCCGAATATTTCAACATGATACTAACATTGCTTTTTATTGCATTGAACAATAATTCTAAGAAAACTTTGCCATTTCAAATCATCCCTGAAAGCAGTCATCTGCAAGCTTCAAAGGTACTCTAAAAATCACAAAAGAAACTCACAATCCATAAAATTGTTTCAAAAAGTGTACAGACGTGATCAAAATAGCCTCTAAAAGTCATTAAATATGAAGGAACCGCCTTATCCGGAGGGGGACATCCCATCTCGAGTTCCCACTTTTGGACAAACATTTTGCTAAAGGTACAAAGAGAGTGAAGAAACATGTAGTTTGTGTAAAGAAATCATGAACATAACATTTTGGTGAAATTCAGAGATGTTTGATGTTTGTCATAACATGAAATTAAACTGTTGAGTCTTGTAGGTATGTTAAAAGGTACATATTCATTCTGCCCTTGATGGCATTTGCATGTATCTTTTATCGCTGCTTTTAAAGTGACTGTTTATTTGCCTTTACGCCTGCAGAACGGTTTATACTGTCGGTCGTTAAACGGCGACTTCCACGCAGACATCACACCTGTTGTGTTGGCGGCTCACCACAACAGTTACGATGTCTTGAAATTGCTGCTGGACCTCGGGGCGAGGATTGAACAGCCGGAATTTTATAACTTCCAGACAGAAGAGTTCACGCTGGAGCATTCAGTGGGCACAATCAACGTTTATCGCGCCCTGGCCAGCCAGGCATACATTTCGCTCACCAGCGAGGACCCCATACAGACGGCGTTCCATTTGAGCTGGAAGCTCCGTAAATTGAGCGTTCGTGATTACGAGTTCAGGTTTCAGTACGAACAGTTAGCCGACCAGTGTGCGCAATACGCCGCCGATCTTCTGGGTCAGGTGCGCAACAGCCACGAACAGGTAATTGTTCTCAATCACAACCCGGATGAGTGGATTGTGTCGGGAGATTTCGATGAACCTTTGAAGGTAAAAAAGGCGATCAGATACAATCAGAAAAAGGTAAGCGTATTTTATCATCTAATTTTTCAGTGAGCAAACGCCAACTATTTCCGAGGCTTTTATCGCATCTGCCGCCGTCTAAACCGATTTTCGAAGTGCGAAAGTCTGGTTCTAAAACGGGAAATTTTATATCCTTGACCTCCGATAGCCGGCAACGTTCAATGCATAGCAATAACAAATCCTTTGTTTAGTTGTAAGACAACCAATCTCAGTACTGGTCGATTGTAAATAACCTTTTATGCAGAAAATTGAACTGACATGATGATGGTATAAATAAGGTTAAAAGTTTGAATAATTAATGGTCTATGGTAGTAGCGATTCATGTGCTGAACCCTTCGGTTTTAAGAAGAAAAACCTACCTTCTTTCTAAATCTATTTAAGGTAGAATGTGTCTCGGGGGACAGATATTAGGAATCTCAAAATTTTACAATTCCCTTATGATCTACCACTTGTTAGGCTTATTCTAAAGCTTTCAGAGAACAAAAACTTTTCACTGTCTCAGAGTTTCGAAAATTTTATTTTTCTCTTTACATTTAATAAAGGGATGGCGGCCTTTTTGAGTTCCAAATTATCGGTAAAGTTTAGATAATTTTTTCTCTTGAAAAAAAGTGACCCCTGATTTTTATTCATGATTTGGTGAGAGACAGTTCGAAAGTTTCGTTGGAGAAAGCTTGAGCAAAAGTTTAAGTTATTGAATTTTGAGGCAGACACTACCTTGATAAGGTACATGAATTGACAGTGCAGAATATTATAGCTCAGGCACTTTTCGGCTTCAGCGTGTTCTTGGGAGTTTTAACCCACGTTTGGCGTTCATGATTTTTCTTTGAGGGGATTTATAGTTGTTATGTATGTATGTATGTATGTATGTATGTATGTATGTATGTATGTATGTATGTATGTATGTATGTATGTATGTATGTATCTATGTATCTATGTATCTATGTATGTATGTATGTATGTATGTATGTATGTATGTATGTATGTATGTATGTATGTATGTACGTATGTATGTATGTATGTATGCATTTATGCATGCATGCATGCATGCATGCATGTATCTATGTATGCATGTATGTATGTATGTATGTATGCATGTATGCATAAATGACCCAAACGTCGCCGAGAGCAGTAGCAACGTCAACGTCTCGAACACTCATGCATGCATGCATACATGCATACATGCATGCATGCATACATGCATGCATGCATGCATGCAAACAAGCACTCAAGCACGCACTCACGTATGCACTTACGTACGTCCGTGCGTATGTTTGTACGTTACCATGTACAAATATATGTAACGATGTATGTATGTATTTAACTATAGTTAACAATTTTACCTGCCTGCATGCATGCATGCATGCATGCATGCATGTATGTATGTATGCATGTATGTATGTATGCATGTATGCATAAATGACCCAAACGTCGCCGAGAGCAGTAGCAACGTCAACGTCTCGAACACTCATGCATGCATGCATACATGCATACATGCATGCATGCATACATGCATGCATGCATGCATGCATGCAAACAAGCACTCAAGCACGCACTCACGTATGCACTTACGTACGTCCGTGCGTATGTTTGTACGTTACCATGTACAAATATATGTAACGATGTATGTATGTATTTAACTATAGTCAACAATTTTACCTGCCTGAGTGTTGGAGACGTTGACGTTGCTACTGCTCTCGGCGACGTTTGGGTCATTTAATTTCCTGTAAAGATAAAAGTACTTCCTTCTCAGTGGATTCCTTTTTACACCTGTCAAGATGCGTTACTTTTATAATCGTGGTGTAACACGGATACCATTCTAAACACTTAGCTGAGTCAAAAGTTTTGAAAACATAATGGCCGTTCAGTTTCGAATGCCGCCACGTACTGGTAGTGCACAACAATTACAATCGCGGTGCGTTCCTATGATCAGGGGAAGCATACTGCAAATTCTGTACACAAAACCTTTTGTTTCGAATTCTTTGGGTTAATATTTAATAATTGCATTTGGACGTACAAAAGTAAGTCGTGGCTGATGTTTCTCTTTGTCTGTGATATGACAAGGCAAGTTTGGATTTTCCATGTTGCTGGATTATGCGTTTTAAGCATCATTTGACCCTTCCACTACACATTCCCCATAATAATGTTAGACCTATCTGGAAAGGGAGCAATGTTGACAGAATTTACGGCACATGAATGAAACACTGGAAAATGCTTCAAATTCCATCATCGTTGGTTGTTTTTAATGTTTCGAACATTAGCATATCGTTAAGAGTATTGGACGAGTTTGGCGATTATATTGGGAGGGAAAGGGGTGTAGATACTGTAGACGGGTCCTGATATAACGAGTCAAACTCTTCGCTACACGTCGATTCAATATCGACGAATTTTTGAAGTATTTAAGGGATTCATTTATAATCTTCTTAATTACTGAATATATGAAGGAAGAGCCTAGCTAATCCTTCAAAATATGCAAATGAAAGCATGTTTTCTCAAAATTACACGATTAACCAATATTCTCTCGGGTCAACTTTCGTTTTATTACCCATCAAACATAGGAACCTTAAGCTTTTGTTGTTGAAATTTTAATATTCATGTGGACCACTCGTTCACAAGAAGGCAATATAAAAATACCATAAAAGCAAAACTTGCAATATGCCAAAATAGATATTATCATGATAGTCAGCGTTTCTGTATCTTTATGAGAATCATATGATTTTATTTGCCCGCATATATGTCTATACAGTCCCATGAATGTGTTAAAATTTGGGTATACTGTAACAGTTTACGAATAAATAGCATCTTACATATACGATATTATTTGAACAACTGTTCAATTCTTGTAATCCTATGTATGCAAACATAATTATGAGGATAAAGTCCGTCAGAAAGTATCATTTTTGTACATACAGACGGACAGAAAATATGTTAAACACTGTGATAGCGTAGCACTTCAGTGTGGTGCACTTTGGTGTAAACTTAGGGCAGACAATTTGTGCAGTATTTTATATGTTAATCATGGTATCAAAATTCATACATTTTGATAAAATCAAATACCGTTCAGTATTTATTGCTGCACTTTTTTGTTTTGGGCTGGAATGATAGAGTGAAGGGCGGATCAATCGATTGATAGGTAGATAGATAGATAGATAGATAGATAGATAGATAGATAGATAGATAGATAGATAGATAGATAGATAGATAGATAGATAGATAGATAGATACATAGACAGACAGACAGACAGACAGACAAATAGATAGATAGACAGACAGACGGACAGACAGACAGACAGACAGACAGATAGATAGATAGATAGATAGATAGATAGATAGACAGATAGATAGATAGACAGATAGATAGATAGATAGATTGATAGATAGATAGATAGATACATAGACAGACAGACAGACAGACTGACTGACTGACTGACAAATAGATAGACAGACGGACAGACAGATAGACAGACAGACAGACAGACAGACAGACAGATAGATAGATTATTAGATAGATAGATAGATAGATAGATAGATAGATAGATAGATAGATAGATAGATAGATAGATAGATGGATAGCATTAGTACAAAACTCAGCGCATTGACTAATGAAACCATTATTAAAATGTCAATTTGTAATGATGCAATATTTTAAAGGTATAATGTAGATTCATTTTTAATGAAATGCGTCGTTATATATTTACATTACCTTTTCACCGAGACTTAAGAAATGCCATCTTTCGATTTGTTGCGGCAAATATTTTCCTCGTTAGATGCTCATTTCAATGCAGTATGGAACATATTACCTTTTTCGCGGGAAGCATCAATCTTGAAATGTGTCATGTAAGCGTGTGGCATCAGGATGACTCTTTGGCATCCGTAATTGCCTGGGCAAATTTTCAAGCACCTAAATCTCATCCGAGAAGACACGAAATGAAGGCCATGTATCTCATATGTAACGCTGACCGCAGACGTTCCCGTTCACAATTGACAATGCGAATTGTAAGTAATGAAGGGGTTGTCTGATTGTGCAACCGTTACCTTGGAAGTTCACCTCAGGACACCGTGAATGGTATTTCTTGACATGTCATTCAAATCACATTGAGTATGTGACTGACGTGCGATGTATAGCATTTGATGAGTTCGTTCTCCGGGGATAGTGACGTGACGTGAAACTCAAGACTCTAGGTATCCTTGAGGCATGTGAATGGTTGATAATGTTTTGCCGAGAACAGAGCAAATATTTTGTAATTTTGACATTAGCCCTAACCACCTGAAATAGAGTTTTTTACGATTTTGTTTTTAAAGGAAAAATATTACACAAATGACGCACTTTGTCTTTCTTGACAGCTCGCAGTTAATGTTAAGGTGTCGCGTACACTTAACCGGTTGTAAAAAGAAAATTAAGTCCCCGTACTTGCTTCACCTTATGGAAATTTTCCCATGCTAGTCTGAGTCTACGAAAAAAAACATCGATTTTAATTTGTGGCATTTCTTGCTTTACAGGTTATCGCCCCGTCTCCATTATTCATACGTCAGGTAATTTTGAGAAAGTGAAATTCAGTACGATACAGCTGAAAGGTTGCCCATCGCTCTTGCCATAACCATTTGCGTACGGCGTTGTGCGAGAAATAATTCCTTAATCGTGTCGGTGACAGGAAATAGTGATTCATGGATTCATCGGAAAATGAGCTTTTGCGCAGTCTCTCTGCTGTATGCAGAAACAACTGTGATGCCTCGCCATTGCACTCTTAAAACGCACGACCCAACATACGCGACCCGACACATTCACACATCTCAGAGGGAATATTTCCCGCCTTTTCAAACACCTACTAGTCGGTACTACATTTGCTATCATAAATAGATTTATTATAGTCACGATCATTCAGCCTGGATTTGTAAATCCTTGCTATATGTATCCCACCGGCCGTACCCACCGAAGCAAATATTTGAGATTGTAAATATAAGATTGAAAAATGATTTCTTCTGTTGTAACTTGACCATTCTCAATGCTGTAAACCAAATGTATAAAAAAAAATAATATTCAGATGCTGGGTATTCAGATGCTTGGTCCTTGTTGTGTTTGCTTCCCAACTTTCAGAAGTGTATTAGTAAAGATTAGTACTTGCCGCACAGGGTACAGAAGACTTGGAGGCAGTTGCCTTCGGTATCCTTGACAAAGATGAAGACTCATGATTAACATTTGATAAATGTGAATCGATGAGCCGGAATGACCGCCTTTCCAGTTTTCGCTTATCCTTTCAGTTCACATCATATAAACTGTACAAACTAGTGCGTGTTTGTTTAAAACGTCGTCTGCACACTCTAGGAAGAGGAACTTTCTCTTTTCTCTAAAAATGTAACCAAGAATTCGATTTCTTGATTAAATACGTGCCCTGCAATTTTGAAAGCAAAAAATCCAACCACTTAAAAATATGTATGTATGTATGTATGTATGTATGTATGTATGTATGTATGTATGTATGTATGTATGTATGTATGTATGTATGTATGTATGTATGTATGTATGTATGTATGTATGTATGTATGTATGTATGTATGTATGTATGTATGTATGTATGTATGTATGTACGCGCGCACGCACGCATGCATGCATAAAGGTACACATGAGTGAACGCGGGTGGTTGGATTGGCAGGTACGAGATTTGCTGGTTTTATTCTAACACACCAGAAGATATTGGATTTACAGATGCGGTCATTCAATTCTATTGCCTTTTGACCTTTCAATAAAAAACCAAGGAAAAACTTGTCAGACGAGAGCGGACTAGAAATGTTTCGGAGTTTCCGACTCCTTTTTAATTATCCCTTGGAAGTCACTCATCAAAATTTGAGGCTTATTTCAAGCGTTGTGGAACACTGCTTGATGAATAAAAACATAATTATACTTTGATTGAAGAAATCGCTTTTGGTGAACACCGTGTCATTAGAAATATACATATTAATACAACACACTTTGGCACCAAGTGATTTATCCTGGTTAACCGTGCGGAGCATTAGAATAAATTGGCTTGGAACAACCCATGTACAGGAGTTGTATACTTATATTTGTGGTTTATTAATATCTTTACAGTAGGACATTTATAGGAGCATGTACATGTCTTATTTTGATTGGTCAGTTATTACAATGATCAATACTTATTATAAGTGGTGTTTTTCTATTTTTTAAATTTTGTCGACATAATTGACTGGCCGCAATTTTAGCAGTGTAATTAGGTTAAAATATTGCCCGCAAATGTAGGCATTCCAATGGTTACTGACGAAGAAGCTGTGTTTGCGGTGATAGAACAAGGTTCCGAAAAAACTCAAAATGATCAACGACTGACCTTTTGAAAGGCCATGAAGGTTAAGTAGAGAGCTTTTGAGCTGTACAAAGCTAAGGCACGCCTTACTAAATATGTAACTGTACGCGCTTGACCGAATTCGGCTTCCAACACAGGAAATCCAATGTACCTTATAAGAAAGGCAGGTAACATTGCTAAAAGAGTAATATATACATAGTGTGATTTGTCATAATCCTGCCGTATGTTTCCTAAATTACCATTGCCATCAAAGAAATTCGACCAGCCTCTTTGTCAACCACTAATGCGACCTTCATATGTCAAACAATTACATTGGTATAATTTATATCAGCAATTAAAATAATTATTGGCTTTAGTCAGCAACGTTCTTCGAATTTCAATTTAGTGAGAGTAAAAAAGATAAAAACAAACGGATACACATGTCAGAAATGCTAATTATATGCGCTTGTCAGTTGATCTATATGTGATGTTCCAATGCATGCTTAATGTCCCAAAGTTTATATATTGGTATTAAATGATGTTTAAAAAACGTTTTATATTGTGCAATTTCAAAATGGAAGAGACAAAACCAGCTGCCACGTATTACAGTATAGCAGTATTATTTGTCTAACAAGGTTAAATTACAACCATATCATAGTCAATAGAGGGGCAAAGGCTACCTAATTGCTGGTTCAGTTTACGGGATTGATCACAATTGACGTAGGACCGATGTAGTTATCTAACGTAAACAACTCATATTTTTCCCCTCCAGTTTATCGCCCACCCACACTGTCAACAAAGACTGATCGAGCGATGGTACGACGGCTTGCCCTCGTGGAGGAAGCAGCGTCCGTTGAGGGCGGTGTTACTCTCCGTCTTGGTCGGATTCTGCTTCCCGCTTCTCTCTATCTGTTACATCATCTCGCCACACTCGAAGGTATCCCGATTGCTGAAGGTGCCCTACGTCCGCTTCGTCTGCCACACAGCCTCGTCCGTCGTGTTTCTTTGTTTACTCACCATGCAGGCGGTTGACATTCACGGCACGGAGAACACTGTCACGGTGAACGGAGAGACTCACATCGCTTCAGAAATTTTACCTGATGCGCATCTGAATTCGAACCCGTCCGAAATTCTCGTGATGCTGTATGTGCTGAGTAAGTTTTGATGAATCCTCCGATATAGTTTATGTTAAGCATATAGAATAAATAAAATAAATAAATAAATAAATAAATAAATAAATAATAAATAAATAAACAAATAATTGACATGTTTTTTACTATGTCATATCTAACGAATATATGATATATTCTTTATAATATAGTCTTTTATAGACTTATTACACCTTTTTTCCAAAGATACTTTTTCCAAAATATGTCTGTGCGCAATGGCTGTGGACATTTATAGTGTTTTCACGTAAGTTATTTCAAAATTCAGACTTTACCCATAAAACGCTAGGCAATTTGAAGCGATCAGTTGTATGCATGATATTATTGGAATCACACGTGACATTCCAAATCTCGCGAGATACGCTAATAGTGAAGAGAGGAGTGTCGAGTACACGGGTTTGAATTGGGACTCGATAAAGTTCATGGATTGAAAAATAAGTTTCCTCAGCGCAAAGTCAAGAAAAATACGTGTGCGTTCAATAACCTAACCACACTATTTTAAACCCTCTTACCCATGTATCCATTTTCGCATTTTCAAAAAACGGAACGAATATCACAAGATTTGCTTTGTCTTTCTTTCAGTCAGTTCGAGCAAAAACGGGAAGAAATATATATAAAGCAAACAAAAAGTGAATCTATAAAAACCTTTACCTCTACTAATTTACATATTCACCTAGGGTATGTTGCAGGAAACTCGGAATATTTTACATCTCAATCGAAATTTCAAACTTTACATATAAGGCTTCGCCAACGCCATTATACAGGTGCAAAATCTTGACAAGATCACGCAGTTAGTTCGTGCCCGTTCCTTTTAAGACAAATGACTGATTTAGAAAGCAGAGACATGTGATATCAACTTAAACAAGTCGGTGCAATCCAACGAATCCAAATGATATTAACGTCCTGGACAATTGGTCGCCAATAAATCAACAAAAACGTCATCACGGATCCAACTTTGCGCAAACGGATTGAGCTTGTACTGAGCCTGTGTTAAAAAAAATCGAACGGCAAATACGAAATGCGTACTGGCACAGAGTCTGTCAGACACGGGAAACAAATTCTCCATTCTCGAGATTAACCAGATCTCACTAATCACTGCCAAGTATTCTGATTGCTTTTGATTGGCCATCCGAGTAGTGTATGCACTGACTTGAAAACATCGACCAGCGACATTCATCGAGGACACTCTCGGCAAATCTCGTTAAGGGATCCCGTGTCATTCCGCTTCTGTTTTCACTCACTCGACTTAACAAAGTAGACAGACAGTCGTCTTATGTTTAGTTTCGATCTCGATTTCATTTGCCGAGGTTAATAAAAGGGCGTACATGCACTACAAGTAACCTTGCTCAGACAATTATCACGAAAAGTGATTTTTTATGAACTGGGGCTAAATTACCGTTCTCTGCGATTGCCTGTTCGCAAAATCAAATAAGTCTGTCCGAAAGCTGTAGAATCTGTTTATTTACATATACTTAAACCGATACTTGAAACGCAGGGGGTGATTTGGAGGGATATAGTCTACAAGCCTAAAATATAAACTTTGCAAAATTAAACAGGTCGGGCTGTCTTGAACAATAATGGATCAAATTGACAGTCGGTATACTAACTAGATTATCCCGGGATGGTTTTCATCACTAGTAAATCGAATCATGCTTTAGCACTGTGATAAAATTGTTATAAGGTTTGAGCGAAACCAATCTTGTGGTCGTGTCCACGTATACACTTACTGACAAAATTCAACTCGGATAACTTCAGCTCGGATAATTCCCACATGTATAATGCTGCCCTCGTTCGAGAAAACTGATGAAAGTTTAAGATATGCTTCTAAGCTTACTTGTTAATCTTTTTTTCTCGATAAGGCTCAACGGTAACAGAATTCAAAGAACTTTGGACGAAAGGAGCGCGGGTTGTCAAGGAAAACATCAGCTGGAAAGTGATCGATTACTGTAACTTGTTTCTCTTCTGGATGTGGATGGCGCTTCACCTGATGGCGTCATTGAAGGTACATGTCAATTTTGTGGTGGTCAGTGTTTGAGGGATGAAATTTGTTGGTAGCCTCAAGATGAAAAGCATTTGAACTTACACGAAATATTTTTTTCAATGCACGCATGTCCATTCGCGATAATCAGAATGATTTAAGTTATGGCAAAGTAACGTATATATAATATATATATATATATATATATATATATATATATATATATATATATATATATATATATATATATATAATAAATAATAACAGAATTACATCAATTACAAAGTAATGGTATATGTTACTTAAGTTTCATGCATCCTACAATCATCAGCCAGATGAAGTAAAAGTAATACTAGCTCAACAGTCATACATGTATAAGAGTGTTGAGCTAGTATTACTTTCACTTCATCTGTCTGATGATTGTAGGATGCATGAAACTTAAGTAACAGATACCATTACTTTGTACTTGAAGTATTTTTGTTATTATATATATATATATATATATATATATATATATATATATATATATATATATATATATATATATATATATATAAGAGCATAGCATTGGAAGAATTTACTTTACCTTTCATCATTTTTACCATCTGTGAATTGAAATTCGTTGACATTTTTAACTGACATATTCTGTCTTTCTTACATTCCTACAAAATCCAGGACTTCGAGACGGTAAACGTGAATGCGGCAGGTAACGAAACGTCAGTCCTCTACAACGGTGGAAGCCCAAATACCAACGGATCACTCGAGGATATACCTGCCTACCGGGATATCAGCCCCTTTGGAGCAGACCAATCAGAGGAGAACTCGACGTTTCCCAAGGCTGTTAAAATATATTTGGACGAGGCTGTCTCCAAAATTCTTGCATCGCAGGGTGATGTAACAAGCAATATAACCAATGTGTTGAAACAAGAGCTCGCTGAGCTCGAAACTAATATAATTGGAGTTATCGAATTAAAAATAAACGAGGCCACCACATCACAGGTTCGCAGTCGGCGGAAACGCGCTGTTACTAGAATTTCCTCCACGCAAATCGGAGGTGGGCGAAACTCAAACGAGGATCCAAGGGACGACTTCAGCACCAGCCGGATGAGGCACCTGCCGAGCACTCATCCGTTGTTGATAGCCGATGGCCTCTTCGCTATTGCCAAAGTCTTAAGTTTCCTGCGCCTAATACGCATGACCGTCGTCCACCTTCAGATCGGTCCGATGCAGATCTCCCTGGGCCGTATGATGATCGACATCTCAAAGTTTTTTGGAATATTCTGCCTGGTGTGGTTCGCTTTCTCCGTCGGTTTGAACCAGCTTTACTTCAGTTATTCCAAAGAGGCTGAGTGTCCGCCAGACCAAAGGTGTGGTCAGCCGTATGGAAGGTAAGCTATACGTATGACGTCAGAGCTTATTGAACGTATCAGAATAAATATAAGCAAGTGCAGTTTAGCACATCTTACTATAAATATCCTGTCATGATTTTATTTAGGAAATCATTATGTAAATCTGTGCAAAATGACTTTGTTGTGTTGGTGGAGAAATGTGTAGTGTTTCTCTGGGTGGCTTTAAAAACATTGTCAATATAACCACCTTTGCGAACAAAAGCGGGGGATGGGGGAATTTATTTGAACATTTTTCTTGCCATCGGGAAAATGGGAACAGATACTATATCAGTTTGTTCAATCCCAAAGACCAAATCTTTCTCCCTCGATGAACTGACAATATCAAAACCCTCATCACGTGTGTACAAGGAAAATGCATCGTCAAACTGTTTATTAGGATTTTAAATCAGCACGGTCCCAACGGGAGTAGTGTTCGCACAGGCAATAAAACTCACTATTAGTTAGTATAGTTATACGTTTCTTTAATGAATGCGGATAACAAAGGTCTCCTTTAAAAGTTCACTTTGCTATATTCATCGATGATCTTACAAACCTCTTGTCTAGCCATCTTGCGGAGAGTTCACCACTGGTTATTGTTGGTGATTTTAATATTCATGTTGATGACCCTAGCTGCCTGAACGCCGTTAGATTTGCTGACATTTTAGACACCTTTTCCATGAACCAACTTGTAAATGGTCCTACTCATCGGTCTGGTCATACTATTGATCATGTCATCACACGCAATGCGGATAAAGTCATCTCTGATGTCCGAGTAGAGCAAATCCACACTATTATCGATCATTACCCATTGTTTTTCTCGATGGATACTGCTGTGACTCGCAAGACGGCATTTAAAAGTATTAACACAAGAAGTTTGAAATCTTTCTCTGCTGAAATCTTCGCATCCGAACTTTCACCTGCCCTTCCCCAATGCAATCAGATGGTTGAAGCTGTCGACGTGACAGCCAAGCTAAATTTAATTAATACCATCATTCGTGACACATTTGACCATCATGTTCGTCAGCGAATACGAGTTGTTCCAAATCGCCAAACTGTCCCATGGATCACGACTTCAATCATTGGAGCGAAGAAAGCTTGGATGAAAGCTGAGAAAACCTGGAGAAAGTCACAATTAGAAATTCATCGTCAGATTTATAGAGAACTTCGAACAAAGGTTGTACAATTGGTTAAAACCGCCAAGAAATGTCACTTTGCTGGCCTGGTTGAAAACTGCTGCGGTGATCAGAAGAGAAGCTCTTCCAGATAGTTACCAGTCTATTTGGACAACATTCAAACTCATCCACGTTGCCTGACTATAATGACTCTGTTGAACTAGCTGATCGGTTTGCTCGGTTCTTCATAAACCGTGTACAATCGCTCACCCTTGATTGTAGGTGCCATTTCTGCGTACTGCAGTGGTGACATCTTCTGACGAAAACTACCCAGTTGTGACTCTGTTGCTAATTTAGTTAGTCCTCTGTGATAATGAATTAAATAATCTGACCTGAATATCTTCCAAGGACACACAGTATTCCATTCAGTCGTTACTTATTTTCTCTTTTATTTCTGCTAGGCTGGCTCAGTCTGTTTATATAGGTTCTGGGTCAGCACTGCTCTGGACTAACACATTAACTAAAAGGAACAATAAATATTAGGAAATACATGCACAGCGACAGTAGAAAAAAACTACATTCAGCACCGAAATACATATGAAGATGTTCATAATATTCAAATAATTGTTCCATTGTACATGTCCATTTTGTACATCAAAGACTGAAGAAATGTCCCATGTTCATGCAAAAACAAAGATTCATTTCAAATAGCCAATGTTGTCAAATGTGCTCCGACGCCAAAATAAAGAAATACAAAAATTTTGGAACGAGAAGTACATACACACAATCTCACACAATCTGCTGTTGCTCATACAGAATGTTTCCAACCTGGTCCATCAAAATACACAACTGAAAACAGCTTAAAGCTTACCAATATAATTAAAGCCACCGGGCGGTTGACGTTTCATTCCATTTGTTGGTTCAGCATCATTCAAACAAAACCTAGAAATTTATCAGCTCTCTGAACAAAGTTGCCACATCACACCATGCTTTCACCCTGCTTTCAAATTACTTTCAGCTGTTATGTAATTGATTGAGGTCACAACCTCAAAGACAATGGCATCAAAGGAGACACACTCCCGGCCTCTAGAGGGCCATATACAAATTTCTTAGAAGGTAAAAACAAAGTTGAATTTAGAGATCAAAGAATAATAGCTGTTCCAGCTTGAAATGCACCAAAAGGTAATAAGGCAATTTGGCTGTAACATTGATATTGCTTCAACGATTGGTAATGTTAATATTCAGTTTTGTACACCTGTTTTTGCTTCAGGATCTGGGTGTCGCCTGGCTTCATTTCAGCTCACTACTGTTGATGAGGTTGATGAGATTATTCGCTCATCACCTTCATCCTCCTGCTGTCTTGATCCTATTCCCACCAGGATTCTGAAGGATAAGCATGTCCTTACTATTCTTTTACCATTGATTACAGATATTTTTAATAACTCATTACAGTCTGGCTTTGTGCCATCCGATTTCAAAGATGCAGTCGTAAAACCTCTTTTGAAGAAACCTTCACTAGATCATAACACTCTTAAGAATTATCGCCCGATTTCAAATCTCCCATTCCTATCAAAGGTTCTCGAACGCATTGTCGCTCGTAGACTTAAAGCTCACATTGTCTCAAATTCTTTAGATGAACCCTTACAATCGGCTTATAAACAAGGACACTCTACTGAAACAGCTTTATTAAAGGTCACTAACGATATTTTATGTGAACTTGATTCTAAGCAGGATGTATTTTTAGTCATGTTAGATCTTTCTGCCGCCTTTGATACGGTTAATCATGAAATTTTGTTAGAGCGTATGCACCATCGTTTCGGTGTCTCTGATAATGCTTTGATGTGGTTTAAGTCATATCTCTCCGATCGAAGACAAGCGGTAATCGTAAATTCTACCCAGTCGCCCTATTATCCTCTGGAAACAGGTGTACCGCAAGGGTCAGTCCTTGGCCCAATTTTATTTAATGTTTACACATCCCCCCTAAGCGACGTAGGTGCTCGTCATGGTT